>NW_015505183.1:2860656-2880721 GCF_001515645.1 Sinocyclocheilus grahami
CACGCAGCAGACTGTTTAACACACACACACACACACACACACACAGCAGACTGTTTAACACACACACACACACCCACACCTGCAGCAGAACATTTAACTCATAAAAACACATACACACACCTCTAGCAAACCGTTTAACACACATACTAAGTGTTACTATAAAATTGAAGACTTGCTGCAATACTTTCCGCTTTTATATGACATTAAATATAATTACCATAAATATTTATTTAGATTGTCTATATTTATTCAAAGTTGACAAGCTGATGATTGTTTTAAGCCCGATAAATGGTGGATATTAAAATGTATACCTTTTTGTTTGAATAAAAATGTAAAATGAAACATTCCTGCAGTAGAGATAAACAGATATTCAACTTAAGTTTTGATAAAGATTATATTTAAGTGTTATTAATAATTCAAAACATTTAAATTATTAAGTGTTGAAGATTAACTTTAATCTTGTATAAGTAATTATATATAAAAAAAATAAAAGAGGGGGGGGGGAAAACTTTAATATCAGCAAGTGACCAGTATTGTAATAATATATCGCATACCTAATGAAGCTCTGTGAATTTAACAAATCTAACACCGCTAGATTTACAACTCTCTCGCCAACACGTAAACCTCCGTCTTACTTTTGACTGCTTCATCTTCCTCCAACAGTCAGCTCCAGGCCACACACAGAAACTTAATGAGTTTTTAGCATGGTGAATTGATTAGTTTAGTGGAAATCGGACTTCCAAATAACAAGGGTGAGGCAAGGCTACGTTCTAATCATCAGACAGCGTCTTGCTTGGACTTCTCACTTTGAAGTTTGGCTAAAATAAATAAAAAGGAGCCTAGAGTCTGCTTTTATTTATTCAAATAAATTTAAATTAGGTATGAATCACAAATTATATAAATGCATACATATAAATTACATAAATGTATAGATGAAAACATAATTTTCAAAAAAATATATATATATATTTAATGTCATCATCATACACTAAACTCTGTCTTGCAGGGCTTCTTGTGTGGCTCTGGTCTGTGTATCTATATAATTAATCACATTTAAATGTGCTGGTCATTTGGGACACAATCAACCAAGTAAACAAACATAGAAACACTAATTAGCCTTCATTAACCAATTAACTGCATGTACTGTATATGTTCAATTTATACAACATAGCAGCACATGTTCATCAATCTACACACTCTGTGCAAACGTGTGTTGAAAAAGGTGGAATTCCTCTGTGAACCCTGTTAAACACAGGCAGGACACAAAGACGTGAAGATGAAAGCAGTAGAAGGATCTCTGAGCCCCAGAGGAGCATTTTAAAGACACCAGACTGAGTGAGACTTCAAGTAACTGCACTCATGCAGAAGAGGTTTCCATCTAAAAGCACACACAGAGAGAGATCTTCAACATGCGCAACATAATGACGCCAATCATGAATCATTTTTGAGTGGCATTAATCTGAAAAGGACATTATTGTAAGAACCTTACAGAGTGAATCCTCCATGACTTACCCTATAACAAATACAGTTGGGCAAAAAAGTATTTAGTCAGCCACCAATTGTGCAAGTTCTCCCACTTAAAAAGATGAGAGAGGCCTGTAATTTTCATCATAGGTATACCTCAACTATGAGAGACAAAATGAGAAGAAAAAAATCCAAAAAACTGCAGTAGAGGAGACAGGAGCCACTGTAGCAACAACAACTCTTCAGTCACATTTATTCAAAATTTCCTCTCTCATACCTTTTCAAACATTTTAAACAATGGTATTTATTCAGATTTATTTCCCTCCGACCTAAAGATTTGATGGCTTTGAAGTTAAAAAATTATATTTAAAATTACATAGACTAAAGTAAAATTATGACTGTGTTTCATGCCAAAGTAAAATAAAATAAAAATCTAAATTTTTCTCATACTCTTCAAAATACTATCACTTAATTATGTACTGTCATGACTTTATTCTTGAAACTTTTGTTTTACCATTATGGGACCTATCAGAGTATTTTTTTAAATATTATGACTTTATTTTTGAAATCTTATATTTTCACTTTAGTGTGGCACTAAAACGGCATCATATAAGTTCACCCAAAAATGAAAACATCTGTCAAAATTTACTCACATTCATGTTTCTCTTTCTTCTGTCAAACATAACAGAAGACATTTTGGATATATTTTGACTGCCATAGTATGGAAAACAAATACTATTGAAGTCAATAGGGACCAGAAATGGTTTGTTACTTACATTCTTCAAAATAACTTATTTTGTGTTCAGCAGAATAAATAAATTCATACAGGTTTGGCACAACTTGAGAGTGAGTAAATAGTGACACAATATTCATTTTTGGCAGAACTATTCCTTTAACATTAATAAACATTATGGAATGAAATGAAATAACATGTGTTCTAGAATCCTCAGTTGGTCAATATATTGTAAGACAAAGACACAGTATAATTTAGATTAATATTGGAGTAATAAACTAATCAAATAATTATAATGTAGCAATGTAGATGTAAAGTGGCAATGTAGAGTAAGTATCAACATCTTTTCTTCAATATTGTGATGCATAGAGGAGTGAAACCGATTATCGAATAAGACAAAAAATGTAGGGGAAGGACTTTGGTTGTTGATTGGATATACAGTTAAAACAGATCAAATTAGCACCATAAAAAACTAGTCATGTTATAATATTAAAGCAGTAATATTATTCCTGTCTGTAATATGTGTTATTATTTAAGATATAGTGGGGTTAAGTTAAAATGACCCCAAAACCACCTAAACAGACTTATTAAAGGGGTCATATGACGATGCTAAAAAGAACATTATTTTGTGTATTTGGTGTAATGCAATGTGTTTATGCGGTTTAAGGTAAAAAAAACACATTATTTTCCACATACTGTACATTATTGTTTCTCCTCTATGCCCCTCCTTTCTAAAACGCATCGATTTTTACAAAGTTCATCGGTCTGAAAAGTGAGGTGTGCTCTGATTGGCCAGCTATCCCGTGCGTTGTGATTGGCCGAATACCTCAAGCGTGTGACGGAAATGTTACGCCCCTTGCCATACTGTGATGCCGTGTCCCGGCCGGAGCGACGAGACAAAACCAGTAAAAACCCATTATAAACGAGGCATTTGTTGCATCCAGTGGGGACATAATTACTGATTATAATGACTTATACCGTCTTTTTACGCGTTGTGTTGCGTATCGCGCTGCGTAAACATAAAACCATGTCTGCATTTGTGATCGGAGAAACGACAAACAACAAGCGCTACTCTACACTGCTCAAAACTCGTGTTTGAATCATCAGTGGCAAATTCTATAAATATGAAAACGTACTTACAGGCTATGAGTCAGAAGCACCAGACTGTCCTTGCAAAGTTGGAATTGCCCCACTTTATAGAAACAGACACAGCATTGTAGGCTACTCTCTCAGGAAACAGTCCTTGTCCTCCATAAAATGCGCTGCACACATCTGAATATTTGGGTTGAACTGTTCTGGAACAGTGTTGTAAATACAACTTAACCACTGATTTCTAGTCGTGTCCTCTTTTGGTAGGCCAAACAAAGTAGTTTCGCTTTCACAACGAAATGCACAGTGTCTCCACGGCATGGCGGCGGCGGCGGCAACAACAATACTACAGCGAGAATCAAAATTATGCCTTCTTTCTTTGCGTAAACATTTGGCAGGCGTTATGCAAATCTTTGCACATCGTGATGTAGACATGTGGGGGCGTGTTAGAACGAGCCGTTTTAGGTTGGCGTGGTTGACTCTTAACGTTTATAAAGAATATCTCTTTGGATCTGAGACTTTAGTCTTTGCAACTTTACATATCTCATTTATGCACCAAGAGCTTGTAACACTCCAAAGAGCAAGGAAAAATTGAAATCGCATCATATGACCCCTTTAAATACTGTATATTCATGGTACTGTTACTTCTAGCTCAAGTCTTATAACAAAATATTCCATTTAGACGTGTAGTAGTCTGCAAGTAATGAAGGAAAATGTAAAAACATCTCCAGCCTCCCCTACATAGTGCCCTCCAAGGATTATTTTCCCTGTGAATGCTATATAGCACAGCTGAGGGCTAGCAGAGGCTTCAAACGCCCCTCTTCAAAGATCCTCTAATACTGCCACCTCTCACTCACAAATACACGCACACACTTCTGACTGCTCTCTGAGAGATCACACTCTCTTTAGGAACTGAGGAGGAGATTTGTCTCTTCCTATCCCCCTGTTGCTCTCTTCATTACTGTCTCTCTCTATCTCCAGGGCCCTTGTTCTACAGTGTTCATTTTTCCTGCACTTTTTCCGCTGTGTGTTGCTCTCCTCCAGTGATAGCCCTCTTTAAGCTGTGCACACAAAAACCCTGTTGTTCCCTCTGTCATATAGCTTGCTGTTTACTTCCTGTCCTTCACGCTCTCTCTTTTTCTCTGCGCTCCAGGGTCGCCAGTAGTCTCCATTGGGAACGGGTGACTCACAGATGAAGGGGGGCTCATGGGTACAGGAAGTAACGAGGGAGCTGGCAAGAGCAGCTGATCAAATTAATAAAAGAAAGGAGTGAGACACAGGGGAAAAAATCTACTACGTGGCGAGCTGTGCGATGGAATGATTGCAAATATACAAGCACACTGCTAGATACCAAACAAGAGAGACCGGGGCTATAACTCATTCATTAGACTGAGGCAAAGAACAACTATATAATGAAAAATTTAATTTCCCATTTTAATTTATATTCCATAGGTGTAAAAAAACAACCCGCAGCAACAGTATAAAAGTAGACTAATTGTTTGAGAAAACTGCGGACTTGGCAATAATGCCTGCTATTGGGGCATGTTGTCAAAAAAGGTAAAAAAAATAATAATTTTAAAGCATCTTTTACTGTATTTTTTATTAAAAATACAGTATCAGCTTATCAAAAATACAGTTTTCAGTTTCACACAATCCTTCAGAAATCATTCTAATATGATGATTTGGTGCTGAACATTTCTTATTATATATCATAATCAATCTTAAAAACATTTGTGCTGCGTAATACAACATGGAAATCATGATGTTTTTCCTGATTTTTTAAATTATTTTTTTTATTTTGATGAATGAAAAGTTCTGCATTTATTTGAAATAGAATAGCATTTATTTGAAACAGAAATCTTTGTAACATCATAAATGTCTCTAACTGAAATAAAAGTATTAATTTCTTTCAACAATCG
Organism: Sinocyclocheilus grahami; assembly: GCF_001515645.1. Taxonomy (NCBI): domain Eukaryota; kingdom Metazoa; phylum Chordata; class Actinopteri; order Cypriniformes; family Cyprinidae; genus Sinocyclocheilus; species Sinocyclocheilus grahami. Next base: position 2,865,862 of record NW_015505183.1, read on the forward strand.
GTAAAATATTACTGGCCCCACATTTTTGTAAGGTAGTGCATGAGTGTTCAACAAACTACATCTTTTTCTGGGAAACAGTGAATGAAATATTAAATAATGTATAGTCCATACAGAACCTGACTTTCAAAAACAAACTACATCTGAGAAGAAAAAATTGTGACAGCTAGCAGCAGTCTACCCTACACACTTCATTAAAGAAGACAAAGAGTAAGATTATAGTAAGCACAGTTTGACTACCATATGACTCTCACTCTCTCTCTCTGTCCTTCTGTCATCTGTTGCCCCTTCATTTGGGAATATGCCTAAAGTGTTTCATTTCTGCCATTTCTGGAGACCAAATATTCCCACAAGGATAGTAAAACCTGAAATCACCTATATTGTGGGAAGCAGCCGACATTGCCCACAAGGAAAACAGCTTAATAAATGCAGTAAATAACACCTTAATGAAATGTAAAACTGCAGAAAGGGTTGCGTGAGGGTTAGGAGATAGAAAATATAATTAGTTTGATATTAAAGCAACAGAAGTATATGGAAAGTCCCCACCATGTGCATCCCTGCTCTGTTTTGGTTTATTTCAATAGATCCCAGAGGATCTTTAGCTGCCAAGCAACAAAAGCTGAACAGAGGGTCATAATAAGATTGAATTATCAGTCACATATAATGCTATTAAATACCTGCATGCACTGAAACACATGCACATATCCATACAAACCTAGTTACACACACACACACACACACACACACAATGGCTTTCAGCCTCACACGTGCACGTGGAGTGAGATGAAGTGTGATGGACATCTCTGATAGAGAGCGGGATATTACAAGCGGAGCAGGTCATGGAAGAACTCTCTCCTTTGTGATTAAGCCTGAGACATTGATATGAAGATATTTGTCTGCTTCAGAGCTTCAAATGAAGCAGGAAACCAAAGCTATTCCTGGAGAGACAATACGAGCCATCGACTTTCTATTCCTTTCTGACAACTTCTGCTTCATTCTACTCAGGTGTCTGTATTAATATTTCACTAGTATGGTTATGTATTTAATCTTTAGATGTCTGTTATTTAAAATTTGGTATCTGGAATGTAGTATTCTAGTGCTGAGCTGTCAGACAACTCGTTAGCCAGCGTGTCCTGTGGCTTATGGAATAAGCTCTGTTCTGTTCCATGTTAAACGTATCAATAAAAACACAGAACTTGCACAACCAATAAAAATACAGACCCTCGACTATCAATAAAAATACAGACTCAAATATTCTATAAATTGACCACACACCGTTGAGTTCTGGGAAACCACCATACTGGGAGGATCGCGCTGCCTTTCCGCTATTGAGTTTAGGGCAGTAGTTTGATTTTCTGTCGTGATTGTGAAAAATGTCACCAGTCATCCATGCTGCATCGAGAATTGCAATAGTAACTCAGATCATCAAACTGGACAATGTAATATGTTTTTTCACCTTTTCTTTGTGTAAAAACACTAAGGGAAGCAGGTCGTGGAGATGAGGAGAAGACGCCAGATAGTAAATCTATTAATAATGTCACTGATTAAACCCACTGCCTATCACTCAATAAAAGAATCACATTGCTGGGGTTTTTTTTAGTTTTGATTTTGTTTGGTTTAATAATTAACATTACCTTTGCGAGTGACTCTCACTCGGCTTGTGAATTAGCAGAATTTGAACAGAGACACTATACAACACTCAACACGATTAACGCTTAACCCCTTAACTGTCACCCACCATTTTTTAAAATAGACGTGAAAGTGCACTATCCAAACTTAAATTATTATAATTCATGAACGCTTTTGCGCACTGCCGCCATTTTGGGAGGATCGCTGAAATTAATAAGGATACCTGTTCATCTTTTGTTTTGCTTTTTCCTTGCAGTTAAATATTCACATTCTTTGTTGTATTGTTTGCAGGGAAGATACGTCATTTTATCGCTTTGCATGATAATTAGATTTTTTTCACTTAGGTTTGTAGAATTTCGTTTGTTGATTTGATTACGGTGAAAACAGTGTTGCACGCTGGACACTCGCTGCTGCTTCAGCCATCATATGGTACTATATCCAAATAAAAGTGTGTGTTCAACAAGCTGACAGAAGTCCATCCATTTTTGGGGGGGAAATGTTTCAGTGACTAAGTATAACTGTTGTCATTGTAAATACTCATTTTTACATGACCACGGAGGAGAATCGGAGATTGTGGATCATATTCCGCGGACAGACACGAACACTAAAAAATGACAACCAAAATCAAATCCCTGGGAGCTTGTTAACAGTTTTGTAGCATTTTAAAATGCTGGCTTGATGACCGTGATATTAAAAGACATGATGAGCCCAGAATATGAACGCAACGCTTTTAATTACACGTTATAAGTGTTTTCCTCACTTTAGAAAACCATAAAAAAGAAAACGCTTAACATGGCTTATGCATTCAACAGACAGTTAAATTTAAAGTAGGGCCTACATATTTTTGGCTCATCTGTTTTCCTACACATAGTATGCTTTATTAGTAAAGTGTGCAAAGAATGTGGTCTTTTAATATCACTGTCTCAATGCATTAAGTCTTTTCTTTATATAAGAGTAAAACGCTTAACATGTAAATAATTCTGAATGAATTATTCAAAAATGAAACATGTTTCGTTCACATTTTTGGGCGTATCTGCACATAATTGTATGCTTTAAAATGTTTTCTTTATCACTGTCTTGGTCCATTAAGCCACATTAAAGGGGTCATATGATGCGATTTAAATTTTTCCTTGCTCTTTGGAGTGTTACAAGCTCTTGGTGCATAAAGAAGATCTGTAAAGTTCCAAAGACTAAAGTCTCAAATCCAAAGAGATATTCTTTATAAAAGTTAAGAGTCAGCCACACCTACCTTAAACGGCTCGTTCTAACACACCCCCACATATCTACGTCACGATGTGCGAAGATTTGCATAATACCGCCCAAATGTTCACGCAAAGAAAGAAGGCATAACTTTTATTCTCACTGTAGTTTTGTTGTTTCCGCCGCCATGTCTCAAGCCCACCCGCCTCTGCTCACTCTAACCCTCCCGCCGTTCCTCACGCTAGCGGGCGTAACTAAGGGGTGTAACATTTCCGTCTCACGCTTGAGGTATTCGGCCAATCACAACACACTGGATAGCTGGCCAATCACAGCACACCTCGCTTTTTCAGACCGGTGAGCTTTGTAAAAATCGACGCGTTTCAGAAAGGCGGGGCATAGAGGAGAAACAATAATGTACAGTATGTGGAAAATAATGTGTTTTTTGAACCTTAAACCGCATAAACACATTTCATTACACCAATTACACAAAATACTGTTCTTTTTAGCAGCATCATATGACCCCTTTAAGTGATTTCGTGTAGGCCTTCTTAATATTTCGATGCTATTTGTTGAAAAATGCTGCTGTTTACCTGCAGTTCACAAGATTCACATGCAGGTGCATCGACATTCATCGACGACAAACACAATGTATTTTCAGTTTTGATTTTAGTTCATTGTAGGTAGGCTAAGTATCCACATAATCCATCTTTCGTCTTGTTCTGTTGTCAAAAGTATGTTTTACTGCTGGCGTGCCGTTTACCGCTCCAAGCGATTCAGTTTGTGAGTGAGTTGCATGAGGGCCTCATTCATGAAACACGGGCAGAACGATTTTTTGTGAAAATCATTCGGAAAGTCGTTCTGACGTAAATTTTCGGATTCATTAAAATGTTCGTATTTTGAAAATGTTAGTTGGTACAAAAGAAATTTACACCTGTTCCCTAACAAGTGTAAATGGTGCAAAACATTCAAACGTTCTGTAACCTTTTAGACAAACTGATGAAACTGCATTTTTATGAACTATGTATTATAATGATATTTAACGAGTTAATTTGCCCTGTCTTTTAACCCCCCCAGTTTTTTTCTCTTTAACTTTGGGTAAACGCAGAGTCACTGTCCCTTTTTACACAGCTGTCCAATCACAGTGGAGGAGGGGCGGGACAAACACTACACTGACCAACCATCTACTTGTACAACACAATAATGGAGAAGTTAATATGGCTGATTACTGTATTTTTATATTCAGTAATATTCTTCCAAATAAGATACTCGTAACACGTTACTGCCGTGAATATTCCAAATAATAGCAAACAACGGAAGGTCCGTTTTACTCGTAAATTACTCAGAATTTATTCATATATTTATGATGTTGAGGACCAGTCTAAATCGCGAACCGACTCAAAAAAGTGATTCATTAGCGAATCGGCCATCGCTAGGCATGATTCTAAACAGTCGACAGAAAATACAGACACACGACTTGATTTCAGAAATATTGTCAGGGAAAATGTTTCTCGAATGTGTTCCTCGCTAGACAATGATTTATGAGTAAAATAACACTGGAGGACGAGGCACAATTTAAACGACACACCTACGGACATTGGCTTGTTAAATCGCCGCCAACCAACAAGAGATGGTGCTAGGCGATTGTGCCGATAGATTATACCATCTCCATCATTTAACAGTAACCATATTCTGACAAAATAATATTCTTAGCAACATAAAAAAACATATTTCATCATAATATATGGCTCTTTGTTAATGGCAGCTAGAAACCACCTAGTATGTTTCAAAACATGTTCCAGCTAACCGTTTGAACAGAATTTTCATATGGTAGGCTAGTCCTACAGTATTCAACAACAAAATAAAAAATTTTTGTTTAAAAATTTATGTTTTGTTTCAGTAGCTATATTACGTAATATACAGAAACAAAACATCTAATTTCTAGTACTGTAGGAGTCTCATTTTTGAACATCTTTTACTCATGTCCAAAAAAAATAAAGATTGGTCAGAAGGAGCGATTAAATCAGGCTGAAAGATGGCTATGATAAGGCTGGACTGAGTGAGTCTGTATCTGTTTCTTCATTAAAGTTTCATCGCCAGGCTGCTCTGATTTATTCCCTCCTGCAGGACAAACAGCAGACAGCTCCATCTCTCTCGCTCTCTCTCACACACACACACACACACACACACAAGCTTCACATGTTATGCAGCTGCACTTACGTTTCATTCCCTCTGCAGTCCTTGGGGAGGCTCTGTAGGGTAGTTTCATCGCCAGGCTGCTCTGATTTATTCCCTCCTGCAGGACAAACAGCAGACAGCTCCATCTCTCTCGCTCTCTCTCACACACACACACACACACACACAAGCTTCACATGTTATGCAGCTGCACTTACGTTTCATTCCCTCTGCAGTCCTTGGGGAGGCTCTGTAGGGTAGAAAGGCCGGACAAATAATATGATTCTGTGCTCCTGTTGCTGATGCAAGACCTGCCTTCCTCATCTCAATGCAAACTCTAATTATTACATAAAAATATGAGATCTGCCCACAGATCAGTGTTCAATCAGCCCTTAAAGGTTTCAATTTGCTGATCGGTTTCATTTCATTTCCACTCATTCAACAGGCATCATGCAGGTGCTAGTGGAACACAACTGAACTTAAATATACAGTGGGGTCCAAAATTCTGAAGCCACTAATGAAAATGCATTTGTTTTGCAATTTTTCAAATGCAGTAATTTTTTTTCCATTACAAGTTATATTATCAGTATAACAATTTAAGTAAAAAAAAAAAAGTTAAAAGAATTTCAGAATGTGTTTTACTTTAATGGCAGCAGCATTTGAGCTGGATGAGCACCACATGTTTGTGTCAGTCCTGATGATCGTGCTCTCCAACATTATTTAAGATGATCCAACGAGCATCTTGAGCTCCAGTGGATGCACTAACATCTGATAATTTGCCCAAAGTGTCTCATTATCAAAGTCATAAATGTATTTATTTCATTAGTGACCTATAAATAGTGCAGGATATAAAATATTTATCAGTTCCAAATTGTTTTTAAAAAAAAGTTTATTTTCAAGTTTAGAATCAAAAACCAAGAGTTTAGATAGAATCTCAAACTCAGTAATTAATGAAACAGCTCCCCTAGTGAACCGATAATGAACTGCAAGACACAACAAACTCACTAAATGAGAAACAAAATGTTTGACAGAACATACTGTGATTGACAGCTGTTTAACAGCTTGAGTCTCATTGATCAGTCAGCAGTCTCCACTCACAGCCAAATTACACTCTTACCTCTGATTTATCTCCATTTCTAATTAGGACCACATATCAGTTTAAAACATCTGTGTGATTGATTCCCTTCTTTAAAACATCTGTGTGATTCAATTCTCTTTTCTTTAATGAGAAAAACACCTGTACTAAATCCTAAGAAGAAAAGCATTCACAAAATTTGCAGTTATACATTACAGAAAAACTTTATTTTATAAAAAACTATTTCTGTTGAGTGAGCTGGCTAGAAATTCTGCCTGCGTGGGTCTGTATTTAGTGAGGGAGTCCAAATTCCCCTCATCGTGCCATCCAGACAATCATTTCTGCAACTGTGACATTTAAGTCCCTTTTGATCTCTTAAGGATTTTGGAATTGATAAATATTACATCAGATCAAACAAAGTCCAGTGAAGCTTTAAGAAATTTGAGTTTCAGAAAATAAATTCCAAATATAAACACACCCTGATTTCATCAAATATAATTTTCATTCAGGATATTATAGCTGCAGGGCCACTTATTCAGTTGTCGAATCTCATACTGAGAGAAACAAAGAAAACTAAGGACCTGCTTAGGTCACAATTAAAATAAATACTATGAAAAGCATACTATGAGATTTTATTAATATGTTATTTATTTTAATTGACAATTATATTCTATAATGTTTGTTATAAGGATTCTATGACTATACAATGGTCATTATCCTATTAAAGCAGTCCAAAACAGGTCTAAACAAATATGATTTTGATGTGAGGACAAGAGATGGACTTTTTCCACTGAAAGAAGTGTTATTTTAGATTACAAACATCCATCTTTTTGCTTCACGAGACTTTGGTTGTTGTGCGGATTACTTGTTGCAGATCATTGTGATGTTTTTCTCTGCTCTTTGGACTTTCATTCTGACGGCACCCATTCACCGCAGAGGATCCATTGGTGAGCACGCGCTAAATTTCTCCAGATGTGTTCAGATGAAAAAACAAACTCATCTACATCTTATGGCCTGAGGGTGAGTACATTTTCAGCCAATGGGTCAACTATTCTTTTGATGTCTCTCTTGTATTAGAGTCACCTAGCTTAATGATTATAGTGAAAATGACCTCAGAGAACTACACTATAGTGTTCTGTTTTTCTTAGCTTTAAATTTAAGATGCTACCACATTGATGGGTTGATCACCCTCTGGTTTATTTTACGATAATGATCAGCTGACTGTACAGTACATAATCCTTTACTTAAGCAAATGGCATTAATGAGCTACTTTTTGTTGACTGTCGAGTAGGCCTGCTAAAACAGTCAGCAGTGATTGGACATTGAATCTTAAAGAACTGACACTCCAGCCTTACCTGCCCCCATTTCACCAGACATCACTCTACATAATATGATTTCACAAAATAATATATTTCACAAAAATATCTGCCTAACAGAGCTCTGAAAATCCATACAAGTCATTGCTATGATACGAAAACGCAGGAGCCACCCCCTGCAGAGCTATTTAATTTCACGGAGAGAACAAACAGCGCCTGGGAGAATTTATATTGTTGAACCCTGGAATAGGTGACCCTCCAGTGAGAAGCAGGGCAGAGCAAGCCTCTGGCCTTGCAGCACAATATCTGATCCAAACCGCTCCTGCTGCTGAGTGTCACGCTGTAACCTCAACCTCTCTGTTCTGCAGTGATGTGGAAGGAAAAGAAGATATTCTTGAGTGCAGGAGACAGTTCTATTAGAACTCTATGCTTTCAGAAGATGAACATCAGATTCAGGAGCCCTGAACTCCACAGCACTGCCAGAAGGAGACCGCTTTTGATATTTAAACGACAACAAATGTCTCAAATTGGATGAAGGGGGTCTAGCTCCTTAAAGGTGACATATCATGAAAATCTGATTTTTCCAGATTTTAAGTGCTATAATCAGGTCCCCGGTGCATCTGCCAACCAAGTAAACGTGAAAAAGATTAACCCAGTAACTTTGTTTTGGTAAGCCTTTTTCTGCAAGCGTCTGAGAAAACGAGCGCGTCTGATTTCGCTCCCTTGGTGACGTGGCAAAGGGATCTCATTATAATATTACCGCCCCTTAATCTGTAAGTTTCCACCAGGTTTCCACCCATGGCACCATCATTGTGTTTTCGCAAGCGACAACGGTGTACCAGCTCTAATGCCATGGCGAAAGTTTGAGCAAAACATACTAACTGTTCTGCCTTTGTCTGCACAGAACACTATTTAGATCTAAAATAAACAAGCAATTTATTTCCCAGCAGTTTACCTTCACAGACATAGCCAACTGTTTTTGTAACTTGTGTGTTTTTAAGTAAACTTGTGTGTGAATGAGAACTTAGTTTAGTACTCACATGCTGTGTGGTGGCCGCTTTCTGCCCGTGTGCTTCGGATGTGTGCTCTCAGAAAACCCTATATCAGAAGTTTAAACTCATATGGTTTAAACCGCATGATTTCAGCCCGATAAACATGATAATCACAACCATAACAGATGTTTTTAGCAGGTCCAAGCTGTAATGACCCAGCTCTATTCTGGAAAAGGGGGCGGGGAGCAGTAGCTCATTTGCATTTAAAGAGACAGGACCGAAAAACAGCATTTCTGCTTTCACGCAAAATAGGCATTTTCAAAATGATATAATAAATTATCTGTGGAGTATTTTGAGCTGAAACTTCACAGACACATTCTGGGGACACCAGAGACATTGTAAAAAGGGGCATAATGGGTCTCCTTTAAGCAAACTACTTTTACGTGGGTTTGTTCATCATTAAACCCATCTGAAAAGGTGGAATAGCATAAATCACCAGTTAGCAGGACAGCAGCAGCAGACAGCATGATTTAAAAAGTTCTTTATGGTGAGTATAGGCATCAGCAGTTTAGCAAAGAGCCCTTAGAAAGAAAGAAAAAACCCGTCTGGAAGTACATGAACCTGAGACATAGTGCCCTCTTCTGGAAACCAGCTGTGGAAACTGTCGAAACATAACATGACAAAACTGAAAATGTCACAAGGTGAAACAGACTGTTGTTTGGCAAACATGCATCGTGACAGAAGCAGCGAAAATCTGTTTCACACAGATGTGCTTTAGGACAAAAATATTCAAACATTTTTTAAGTGTCAATAAAATTCTGACCTTCAAGTCGAGCTGTCACAAAATAGGGAGGCTCACAGCACATATACACAGACCTTGAGCATTTTAAAGACAAAATTCACGCAGAAAACACAAGATATGACCTTCCGTCACGAGAGATTTTGCTTTTCAATTGTGAATGACATTTCTTTTGGTCATTTATCGCGGTTGCCATGAATACAGTCCCAGCATGACACTTTCAAAATAATTTTTCAAATAAGAAAAAGAAAAAAAAAAGACTCCCTGAAAATGTTGACAGGATATATCAAAACAGTTTGCTTATATATATATATATATATATATTTAGAAAGAGAGACATAAATGTGTTTCTATAACTAAAATAAAATATTAATAAGTAAAAAAGGCCTTGAAGGTTGCTGGTGTTCACATTCTAGAGAGCGTTTGATTGGTCAAATCTATATGCAATCTATATTGATGCTTCAAAGACAACAAATATTTACTTAAAGTTACATTTTGATTTCAAGGAGTCTTTAAAAGGTTGTAGTTTCACACTAACAACTTTCAAGCATTCAGGTTGGAATCACAGAGGACGTTATAAAGCAGTCAAATACTGAAAGTAGCAAGTATTTATTCAAGGTAAAATTATTTACATTGTAACCAAAGACAACAGCCTGGAAAATGGTACAAATTGTTTCCTTTAATATATATATAATATTTATATATTTCTTGTAATTGTACTTTTACATTTATCTAAAATAATGCAATAAGGGGGGGAAAGTATAAAATAAAGAAAATTTGGTGAAAGTAGTCCAGCAGTCTAACATCAAATATGTACAGAAATATTTACAATTAAAATAAAAAAAATAATCAATTCAGATCTGTAAATTAACTTGTCGTAAAACGTGCTGAAGTTTTACAAAATAGAACAAGCTTTACTCCATATGGCTCTGCTTCAGCAAAGATCTGAAAGAAATAGAAGACACTTCTGCTTAGTTCGATCTGAAAAACGATGCAGTCTTTTTTTTTTTTTTCTCGAAGACCTTTCAGCAGCTTCCAGCCACTCTGCAGACATACACGGGATGGAATTAAAATGTTTGAAACATAATTAAGAAACACATTTTCCTGAATCACATCAAAAGATAAAGAAAATAATTCATAAAATTATAAAGCAATAAATCTCAATTCCACTATATTTAGATTATAATTAAATTAACAGAGGATGAGCATTTTGATGGAGTCATTCATGAACTCACTAAAACACTAAGTGCTGTCTTTTTTTAACATTAAAATGGAGCTCACACAGCACAGTCTACAAAACTAATTAAAGAAACATTAAAAATGAAAAAAAAAAAAAAATGAAAAAAAAAACGTAATCTTTTTTTTTTTTCCAAGGGTGATGTAAGGTGGTGATTCTTCACACAGAGAAGAGTTTAAACTGCAGAAGCCAGTGGACGATCAAAGGAGCAATGAAAATAAGCCAGATCCCCCTACAATTCTACCCTAGATATCCAGATAAAAATCATCAAAACTTTTTGCTTAGTGTGTAGTTTTTTAAAGAAATCAAACATAATAGCTTGGTTTCAGTATATATGTGAAATAAACAATGATTGAGATATGGACATAAAACATCTCATAATCATAAAACACTCTTTAAGCAGGACTACAAGAATCCCTACAGGAATCCACGGTTTCATGTTTGCAAGGTCTTTGTCTTTGGTTCATTAAGCATCTTAGGCTTTCTTCAGACTGGCAGCAAAACTTTTTTTTTTAGGGGTGCATATCTGACTCAATTAGCTTAGTTTATTTATTTATTTATTTAAGAGTCTAATTTTTTTTTATGTAATTTGGGACACAGCATATACCACTTTGGTTAAAAGGTTTGGGTCCAGTATAATTTCTTTCTTCTTTTTTTTTTAACAAAATAATTATTTTATTCAGCAAGGATGCATTCAATTAAAAAAAGTCATGTGACACTGAAGACTGAAAAAATGACTGCTGAAAATTCAACTTTCAAAATTCAAAATGCCTCTTAATGCTTGTGTCATGAGCGGAGGCAAAGTTTCCCGTTTCTACAACTCAAAGTTATTGTGTAATAAATTCTCTTACATGTGTCTGTCCTAAACCTCAGATTTGAAAAGCAAAGCAGATTTGCATGCAGTGTGAACAAAGCCTCAGCCCTCAGTGTTTGAAATATCAAAGTTATTAGGTTTAGTGTAAATCTTTACACTACAAACAGGGACAACTAGCTTAAAATCATTCTTTTGTTTCAAAACAGCTTAGTTTTTGTTTACATGAGGATCCGTGCTTCAAAAACCAAATATTAAGCAAACACAGCTGAGTGTGTGTACGTGTGTGAGCATGAGAGAAAGAGGCAGCATTTGAAAAACACACAATGTAAAAACAAGCGAAAAGAAAGTAAGGGGAAAAAAAAAAAACCATGAAAATCTCTGCAGCGAGCCACTCAGGTGACGTGACGTAGCGACTCTTAACCACCTTTACTACCGGATCTGCTGCCTCTTGTCCTGAAGGGCCTAAGGCACGTTGCCAGGTCCAGATTTATCCCACAGAAGAGGGGGAACTATGACACCTCTGCTAACAGTGCTCAAAATAATCAATCACCCGTGAGATAGATTTCTGTCCTGTGGTTCCGACAGAACACTGACGAGAGGAAAGAACAGAGAGAAGTTAAAACGGATTTAAATGTTACTGGCCAGACATGAGAGAACAGCCACACCTTTTATAACATCAATGGCCCCCTACACTTGGCACTACATTGCATGCATGGTGACCAGATCACAATTTAATAACACATTAAAATCCAGGTGCAAATACAGCCAAGACACACTCTGATTGGACCACTGAAAATCACATTTGGATGCCTTTTCAGCATCTGCATTAGGGCTGCGATGATAAATCGATGCAAATTCGATTCGGGGACGGATTCCGAGATCTTCCGAATGCATCGCGATTCTCTCTGGAATCGATTCGGAGCTTAGATTTTAACAGCAGATGGCGTGCTAATCTAGTTTTTATCTGCACACTCAAATGCTCATGAAGAAGTGCTGAAGAGCACTTGTGCGTTCAGCTGAGTCATGAATGATTATTTTAGGTTCAAGTGTGTGCGCAATGATTTTGAACAGCCATCTGCTGTTCAAAACTAAGCTCAGAATCGACTAGAGAAAGAATCGGGATGCATTTGGAAAATCTCAGAATCGATGCGGAATCATTTCTCGATTTGCGATGCATCGATTTATTTTCCCTGCCCTAATCTGCATACAAGCGAGTAATATGTACTACAGAACTTGTATTACAATTAGAGCTGCACGATTCTGGATAAATTGAGAATCACAATTTTTTTTTGTCTCAAATAGAGATCACGATTCTCCCACGATTCTGAACTAAACAAAATAATGTGTGGCAAAATATGATTGCTGCATTCTATTTAAAAGTATTTAATTAATTTGAATGAAGTATTAAACATTTTAATATACACTACCAGTCAAAAGTTTTTGAACAGTAAGATTTTTCATGTTTTTAAAGAATTCTCTTCTGCTCACCAAGCCTGCATTTATTTGATCCAAAATACAGCAAAAGCAGTAATACTGTGAAATATTTTTACTATTTAAATAACTGCTTTCTATTTGAATATATTTTAAAATGTAATTTATTCCTGTGATCAAAGCTGAATTTTCAGCATCATTACTCCTGCCTTCAGAGTCACACGATCCTTCAGAAATCATTCTAATATGCTGACATGTTGTTCAAGAAACATTTTATTATTATTATTATTATCATCAATATTTAAAACATTTTAAACAATTTTTTCAGGATTCTTTGATGAATATAAAGATCAGCATTCATCTGAAATAAAAATATTTATACAATTTTTAAAACAATAGGGGGATTTTTTTTTTTTGGGGGGGGGGGGGGGGGGTATATAAATTATTACTTTTATTTAGAAAGGATCCTTTAAATTTATCAAAAGTGATGGTAAAGACATACAAAAGATTTCTATTTTAGATAAATGTTGCTTTGAAATCACAGGAATAAATTACATTTTAAAATATATTCAAATAGAAAGTTATTTTAAATAGTAAAAATATTTAAAAATTTTACTGTTTTGCTGTATTTTGGATCAAATAAATGCAGGCTTGGTGAGCAGAAGAGACTTCTTTTAAAAAAAAACATTAAAAATCGTTTGACTGGTAGTGTATATGTATTTAAAATATAATATATTTAATACACCAATTTAATATTAAAATTATGAAAAAGTTGTTTAAATCAATGATTCAACGACTCCCTCATAAACCTACTGGATGTATCAGCATTTTTTTAAATAATTCATTAAATTATACATTTTTTAAGTCACTTTTCGCCACCTAGTGACACAAACGTTATGTGGTAGTTACTTTCAAACGCGGATTTGCTCTATTTTGGTCGCTTCCATAGACATCAATGTTTATATCTAAATTATAAATTTTCATCCCAGTATTTCTGTGATAGTATTATTTCTGTCGTACAGTCATTCATATTGTGTAGTTGAAAAGACTGTTTGTGAAGCGGTTTCTTAACCAAACATGGTAACTGCTCTCAGCGGCAGTACGAACGCAGATTTGCATGATCCGGTAAGACTTTGTCAAAGGTTTAATTAATAGACACGGGAGACTCGTTGTCATTTAGAAATGAGATTGTGTCGTTGTCTGAATCGAGATCGCGATCTTTTAACGATTAATCGTGCCGCTCTAATTACAATTAATCATATTCTGGCATTTCAAAAATTTTTGTTATGCTGACATTTCCATCGGTTACTAAAATAACGTAACACTTGCCATTTTTAAATGTGTGATGCAAGGTGTAAAATGTTTGATATCATTGGTTGTACTTACCGTCAGATTCATGAAATTAAGGAATTTCTTCAGCATTTCAGTCATGATAGAGAAATCTCCCTTGGGAAGGTTTTCCCGTACGATTTTCACATTCATCTGAGAAAGAGAGAGAAAGGATATCATTTATTTATGGTTGCACTGAAATTTCAGTCGCTAAAAATTGAATTTTTGGTTTTTGGCCGGAAGAGCTGAAAATATGAGCCGAAAATATATGGCGTGCCGCAATGCCCAGCCAGCAGTGTTCAGCACGCAGGTTTCACTCTCCCTCTAGCCGTCAACACTATATTCCATGCTATGAATGTGTTCCATTCCATTGAGCTGCTCACGGCCCATGCGAACGCTCCACTCATGTACTCACTCATGCTCATCAGAAAAGTAAAATCCGTTCAAATAACGCGCCGACAGGAAGTTTCTATGAAGTATACTTGTTCCTGTTTGCAATAGCGCTACTGTGCTGCAACATGGTGAAGTACTGGGCAACGCTGGTAAAATGACGCTACCCTCTCGTGACGCTATGCTCTGCTCATATGCTCTGATAATAATAGCTTTGCAGGACTATACATTATTTGGATAATTAAACATAAAAAATCTGTCAAATCTGATTCTGTTGCATAGAACTGAATAAAAAGATTATATTGATATTTAAATAACAGATGTTTTTAGCAGGTCCAAGCTGTAATGGCACAGCTCTATTCTGGAAAAGGGGGTGGGGAGCAGTAGCTCATTTGCATTTAAAGAGACAGGCCCGAAAACAGAATGCTTCTGGTGTATTTTGAGCTGAAACTTCACAGACACATTCTGGGGATACCAGA
>NW_015505183.1:2880731-2897874 GCF_001515645.1 Sinocyclocheilus grahami
TAATATTACCGCCCCTTAATCTGTAAGTTTACACCCACAGCGCCAATATTTGATTTCGCAAGCGACAACAACGGCGTACAGTTCTATGTCTCCTTTAATATTTTTGTGGAAACAGTGATGCATTTTTTCAATTTTTTTTTATAAAAAAAAAAAATAAATAAAAAAGTATTTGTAATAGATTTTTTGTAACTTACAATGGTCTTTACTCTCACTTTTGATCAATTTAATGTATCTCTGCTGAATAAAATCATTAATTTCTTTCCAATACACACACACAAATAAATAAATAAAAATCAAACAAAACAACAACATACTGAGCCCAAGCAGTAGTGTACATTTTTTACACTTTGGAGATCCTTAATAAATCCTTGCACATTTAATAACACATGACTTAATTTGGCTTTTTTTGTCACTGAACAGTAAAAAAAAATTGTCAAAATTCAAAAGAGATCTTCAAGAACAAAGCAACCAAATCTAATTTAAAAATTAAAAATACAACTGATTTTAAATGTATCTATGAGCTTTAATGACAAACCTACATCATCAGTGGTATGATCATGTGTGTAGTCACAGGGTTTCAGCTGATTATAGTATAAATACACCTCTATCTGCAAGGTTCAACTTCTGTGAGCCATTATTGTGGCAGAACATAGACCATGAAGATAAAAAGAACACTTCAAGCAACTCCACGAAAAGGTAATTGAAAACCACAATGCAGGGGATGGATACAAGATGATTTTAAAATTCAACCCTGGGAGTACTGTTATATTAGGTAAGAAATAAGAGTATTGGCACAGCTGTAAATCTACACATGACGACCCTGAGGGAGCTACAAGCTTCAGTGGAAGAGATGCAAGAGACCGTGCTAAACTTGTGTGTGAATGAGAACTTAGTTTAGTACTCACATGCCTGTGACAGCCGCTTTCTGTCCGTGTGCTTCGGATGTGTGCTCTCAGAAAACCGCATATCAGAAGTTTAAACTCATATGGTTTAAAACGCATGATTTCAGCCCGATAAAAATAACAGATGTTTTTAGCAGGTCCAAGCTGTAATGACCCAGCTCTATTCTGGAAAAGGGGGTGGGGAGCAGTAGCTCATTTGCATTTAAAGAGACAGGCCCGAAAACAGAATGCTTCTGGAGTATTTTGAGCTGAAACTTCACAGACACATTCTGGGGATACCAGAGACTTATATTACATATTGTAAAAAGGGGCATAATATGTCTCCTTTAATATTTTTGTGGAAACAGTGATGCATTTTTTCAATTTTTTTTTATAAAAAAAAAAAATAAATAAAAAAGTATTTGTAATAGATTTTTTGTAACTTACAATGGTCTTTACTCTCACTTTTGATCAATTTAATGTATCTCTGCTGAATAAAATCATTAATTTCTTTCCAATACACACACACACACACACAAATAAATAAATAAAAATCAAACAAAACAACAACATACTGAGCCCAAGCAGTAGTGTACATTTTTTACACTTTGGAGATCCTTAATAAATCCTTGCACATTTAATAACACATGACTTAATTTGGCTTTTTTTGTCACTGAACAGTAAAAAAAAATTGTCAAAATTCAAAAGAGATCTTCAAGAACAAAGCAACCAAATCTAATTTAAAAATTAAAAATACAACTGATTTTAAATGTATCTATGAGCTTTAATGACAAACCTACATCATCAGTGGTATGATCATGTGTGTAGTCACAGGGTTTCAGCTGATTATAGTATAAATACACCTCTATCTGCAAGGTTCAACTTCTGTGAGCCATTATTGTGGCAGAACATAGACCATGAAGATAAAAAGAACACTTCAAGCAACTCCACGAAAAGGTAATTGAAAACCACAATGCAGGGGATGGATACAAGATGATTTTAAAATTCAACCCTGGGAGTACTGTTATATTAGGTAAGAAATAGAGTATTGGCACAGCTGTAAATCTACACATGACGACCCTGAGGGAGCTACAAGCTTCAGTGGAAGAGATGCAAGAGACCGTGTAGAACTGTCACCCAGGTGCTTCACCACTCACAGCTTCATGGGAAAGAGGTACAGAGAGACACTGTTAAAAATGTCATATGACATCTCAGCTCGAGTTTTCCGGAAAGCATGTGGGATACTCTGAATGCAGCTGGAGAAGGTTCTGTAGTCTGATGAGATCAAAAGATCAGGTTTTTGGCCATCAGTGTAAACATAATGTTGTGTGTCAGCTACACACGGAGCATCATCAGAAACACACCATCCTCACTGCGGATCATGATGGTGACAGTATCATGCTTCTCTGCATCAGGCCCTAGAAGGCGTATCAGGGTTCAATTAATGCAACAAAATAGAAGGAAATTCTGAAGGAAAACTTGCAAGACACCAGCAACTTAGAAGATTTGTTCCCCAGCAAGACAATAAAGCCAAAGCTGAAGGTGCCAAGTCAGAATCTAGACTTAAACTGAGAAGTGGACTTGAAAAAAGGCTCCACTCAGGATCATCATGCAACATGACTGAGCATTTCGCAAAGAAAATGCAGAAAAATTGCAGTGGCCAAATGTGCAAAACTGAGAGACCCATCCACGCAGCCAAAGCTACATCTACCAAATACTTGTATACTTATGATGAAATACTTGTATAATTATGCAAATTATTACTTTGCATTAAATAACTGTAATAAAGTGACCAATTTAGAAGTAGAATTTGGCTTAACTTGGTATCAACATTTTTTTTGTTGATCACTGTCAAATAAATTAAAGCAACTATATGTCTTTTTCAACTTGAAAAATCAGTTTCAAAATGATTCTGATGGGACTTCTAATAAGGTGAATGGATTCGGTTTCTTTCCCATGGTTCCACACAAACGTTTGTTCTGTGAGGGTGCGAGGATACAACATTGCATGAAAAGAGAGGACTGGTATATTTACCATAGTGAATTCCACTCACTTAACTTTTGGGGTGCTCTAAAGTCACAAAAAATACACAAAACTACATAGTTGCTTTGGTTCAAAACTAACCAACTAATTACCCAACTAACTAAGAATAACAGAAGTGATGCTCACCGGACTCTCCTGACATAAACACCCAAGGAGAAGAGCTGAGTATGATGCCACAATGCTGTCCTCCATGTGCTTCCCAGCATGCTGCAGGGCTGAAAAAGAAAGACAGGACGTTTACACAAAAGCTTCCCCCTACACAAGTATATTTTGAGCTGAAACTTCACAGACACATTCTGGGGATACCAGAGACTTATATTACATATTGTAAAAAGGGGCATAATATGTCTCCTTTAATATTTTTGTGGAAACAGTGATGCATTTTTTCAATTTTTTTTAATAAAAAAAAAATAAAAATAAAAAAGTATTTGTAATAGATTTTTTGTAACTTACAATGGTCTTTACTCTCACTTTTGATCAATTTAATGTATCTCTGCTGAATAAAATCATTAATTTCTTTCCAATACACACACACACACACACAAATAAATAAATAAAAATCAAACAAAACAACAACATACTGAGCCCAAGCAGTAGTGTACATTTTTTACACTTTGGAGATCCTTAATAAATCCTTGCACATTTAATAACACATGACTTAATTTGGCTTTTTTTGTCACTGATCAACAGTAAAAAAAAAAATTGTCAAAATTCAAAAGTGATCTTCAAGAACAAAGCAACCAAATCTAATTTAAAAATTAAAAATACAACTGATTTTAAATGTATCTATGAGCTTTAATGACAAACCTACATTATCAGTGGTATGATCATGTGTGTAGTCACAGGGTTTCAGCTGATTATAGTATAAACACACCTCTATCTGCAAGGTTCAACTTCTGTGAGCCATTATTGTGGCAGAACATAGACCATGAAGATAAAAAGAACACTTCAAGCAACTCCACGAAAAGGTAATTGAAAACCACAATGCAGGGGATGGATACAAGATGATTTTAAAATTCAACCCTGGGAGCACGTCACAAAAAATACACAAAACTACATAGTTGCTTTGGTTCAAAACTAACCAACTAATTACCCAACTAACTAAGAATAACAGAAGTGATGCTCACCGGACTCTCCTGACATAAACACCCAAGGAGAAGAGCTGAGTATGATGCCACAATGCTGTCCTCCATGTGCTTCCCAGCATGCTGCAGGGCTGAAAAAGAAAGACAGGACGTTTACACAAAAGCTTCCCCCTACACAAGTACATAAAGTATATTATAACACACATCAGGGTATCAAAAGACTATTTAAAAAAAACAAAATAAAAAAAAATTTTTGCATGAAAAACGTGAACCCAACAACGGCGTACAGTTCTAATGCCATGGCGAAAGTTTGAGCAAAATATACTAACTGTTCTGTCTGTGGCTGCACAGACGAGCACAGAACACTATTTAGAGTCCCAGCCTTAGAGGAGATAAGACAGCAGTCGATTTATTGATTTATTTCATGTATATTGCTGCTGCCACACAGATCTAAAATAAACATGCAATTTATTTCCCAGCTGTTTACCTTCACAGACATAACTGACTGTTTTTGTAACTCGTGTGTTTTTAACGTAAACTTGTGTGTGAATGAGAACTTAGTTTAGTACTCACATGCCTGTGACAGCCGCTTTCTGTCCGTGTGCTTCGGATGTGTGCTCTCAGAAAACCGCATATCAGAAGTTTAAACTCATATGGTTTAAAACGCATGATTTCAGCCCGATAAAAATAACAGATGTTTTTAGCAGGTCCAAGCTGTAATGACCCAGCTCTATTCTGGAAAAGGGGGTGGGGAGCAGTAGCTCATTTGCATTTAAAGAGACAGGCCCGAAAACAGAATGCTTCTGGAGTATTTTGAGCTGAAACTTCACAGACACATTCTGGGGATACCAGAGACTTATATTACATATTGTAAAAAGGGGCATAATATGTCTCCTTTAATATTTTTGTGGAAACAGTGATGCATTTTTTCAATTTTTTTTAATAAAAAAAAAATAAAAATAAAAAAGTATTTGTAATAGATTTTTTGTAACTTACAATGGTCTTTACTCTCACTTTTGATCAATTTAATGTATCTCTGCTGAATAAAATCATTAATTTCTTTCCAATACACACACACACACACACAAATAAATAAATAAAAATCAAACAAAACAACAACATACTGAGCCCAAGCAGTAGTGTACATTTTTTACACTTTGGAGATCCTTAATAAATCCTTGCACATTTAATAACACATGACTTAATTTGGCTTTTTTTGTCACTGATCAACAGTAAAAAAAAAAATTGTCAAAATTCAAAAGTGATCTTCAAGAACAAAGCAACCAAATCTAATTTAAAAATTAAAAATACAACTGATTTTAAATGTATCTATGAGCTTTAATGACAAACCTACATCATCAGTGGTATGATCATGTGTGTAGTCACAGGGTTTCAGCTGATTATAGTATAAATACACCTCTATCTGCAAGGTTCAACTTCTGTGAGCCATTATTGTGGCAGAACATAGACCATGAAGATAAAAAGAACACTTCAAGCAACTCCACGAAAAGGTAATTGAAAACCACAATGCAGGGGATGGATACAAGATGATTTTAAAATTCAACCCTGGGAGTACTGTTATATTAGGTAAGAAATAGAGTATTGGCACAGCTGTAAATCTACACATGACGACCCTGAGGGAGCTACAAGCTTCAGTGGAAGAGATGCAAGAGACCGTGTAGAACTGTCACCCAGGTGCTTCACCACTCACAGCTTCATGGGAAAGAGGTACAGAGAGACACTGTTAAAAATGTCATATGACATCTCAGCTCGAGTTTTCCGGAAAGCATGTGGGATACTCTGAATGCAGCTGGAGAAGGTTCTGTAGTCTGATGAGATCAAAAGATCAGGTTTTTGGCCATCAGTGTAAACATAATGTTGTGTGTCAGCTACACACGGAGCATCATCAGAAACACACCATCCTCACTGCGGATCATGATGGTGACAGTATCATGCTTCTCTGCATCAGGCCCTAGAAGGCGTATCAGGGTTCAATTAATGCAACAAAATAGAAGGAAATTCTGAAGGAAAACTTGCAAGACACCAGCAACTTAGAAGATTTGTTCCCCAGCAAGACAATAAAGCCAAAGCTGAAGGTGCCAAGTCAGAATCTAGACTTAAACTGAGAAGTGGACTTGAAAAAAGGCTCCACTCAGGATCATCATGCAACATGACTGAGCATTTCGCAAAGAAAATGCAGAAAAATTGCAGTGGCCAAATGTGCAAAACTGAGAGACCCATCCACGCAGCCAAAGCTACATCTACCAAATACTTGTATACTTATGATGAAATACTTGTATAATTATGCAAATTATTACTTTGCATTAAATAACTGTAATAAAGTGACCAATTTAGAAGTAGAATTTGGCTTAACTTGGTATCAACATTTTTTTTGTTGATCACTGTCAAATAAATTAAAGCAACTATATGTCTTTTTCAACTTGAAAAATCAGTTTCAAAATGATTCTGATGGGACTTCTAATAAGGTGAATGGATTCGGTTTCTTTCCCATGGTTCCACACAAACGTTTGTTCTGTGAGGGTGCGAGGATACAACATTGCATGAAAAGAGAGGACTGGTATATTTACCATAGTGAATTCCACTCACTTAACTTTTGGGGTGCTCTAAAGTCACAAAAAATACACAAAACTACATAGTTGCTTTGGTTCAAAACTAACCAACTAATTACCCAACTAACTAAGAA
Source organism: Sinocyclocheilus grahami (assembly GCF_001515645.1). NCBI lineage: Eukaryota > Metazoa > Chordata > Actinopteri > Cypriniformes > Cyprinidae > Sinocyclocheilus > Sinocyclocheilus grahami. Next base: position 2,887,445 of record NW_015505183.1, read on the forward strand.
TAACAGAAGTGATGCTCACCGGACTCTCCTGACATAAACACCCAAGGAGAAGAGCTGAGTATGATGCCACAATGCTGTCCTCCATGTGCTTCCCAGCATGCTGCAGGGCTGAAAAAGAAAGACAGGACGTTTACACAAAAGCTTCCCCCTACACAAGTACATAAAGTATATTATAACACGCAGCAGGGTATCAAAAGACTATTTAAAAAAAACAAAATAAAAAAAATTTTTTGCATGAAAAACGTGAACCTGATGCAAAATCTGCATGGGGAAATATTTTGCTCTTATGCAAATTAGTCATAAGTCGAATCCAAACAAGTCACAACAAGTGTTTATTTGAGCCATATCAGTGAATAATTTGTACCTTTATTGAGGTCAAGCTCCTCTTCCTCCTCCTCTTTCTTGTCATTTGTGTCGTTGGTTTCCGAGGCGACCCACTGGATCTCTCCAGAAGTTTCTTTCCACTCTCCACTCTGGTCTGCCTGAGATTTGGGCGCCTCACTTATGAGATCATCGGTCTGTGCCTCAGCTAGCACTGCCGCTCGTTCCCGTTCAAGAAAGAGCTACACAGACAAATAGAAACACTTGGTTTAGTTGGCCAATATCAGATTTAAGGATAAACACTTCAAGAGCCTTATGAAAGAATCTTGCAGACCAAACGTGGAGACTACAGTCACCTGAACTAGAGTAGCCAGCGCATTTGACGACTTCACTGTCGCGGGTTCCTTCTCGCCCTCTGTTTTATTCTCTATTTGTTCGTCCGTCTTACTCTCCTCCTCTCCTTCTGTCTTCACGTCATTCTCCGTCTTCACGTGTACCTCCGTCTCGATCATGTAGCTCAAGTCTACCTCCATCTCCACCAGACAGTGTCTGTTTCTGGCACTGTACTCCACCAGATTTATCAGCAGACCCAGACCCTGTGCACAGATAAAACACTGTCACACTTGACATTCTGATGTCAAAAACACCGGCACTTCAAAACCAAGTCAATACTAAAACTAATAGAACCAGTCAGTAGTACAGAGTACAAACTCAGTTCAACTTCTTGACAAGAATTGCGTTTATTTAGATGCAGAACATCTTTACAACCACATCAAACGGGAGACTTTTCAGACGTGCACGCCAACTTCAACTCAGCGCCAGGCGCTAGTCAAACAAGCACGGAAAAGCTACAGGTGACGAGGGAGCTTCAGTAGAACAACAGTGAACTGCGGTCAGATGAGATTTTGTCAGGCCATATGTCAAAACCAATTTTCCTGTCCTGTCAGCCGGTATACTATGCTCGTAGCACGTGCTCTTCAATTGCACGCACAAATGCGGTGGCATGCACTGTATTATATTAAAGAGCTATATCATATTAATGTGCAAATGAAACTACGAAGATGCAATGTTGTAGTTATGTCGTCAGGTAAGTCATGAAGTTACTAAAAAAGGCAAATAAAGCTGCGTTAAAACTGTGCATGCATGTTAGTATTTGTTATATATGAGTCAGATTTGCGTCATGTTCAGCAGCGGCAGCCAAATAACCAGCTGCTGTGATGTCTGTTAATCAAAGAACAAAAGAAAAAAAAAAAAAGAACTTTAAGGACTCATCCATATTTAATTTAGAATTTAGTGTTTGACAACTTTAACTGTGCATGCATGTAAGTATTTGTTATATATGAGTCAGATTTGCGTCATGTTCAGCAGCGGCAGCCAAATAACCAGCTGCTGTGATGTCTGTTAATCAAAGAACAAAAGAAAAAAAAAAAGAACTTTAAGGACTCATCCATATTTAATTTAGAATTTAGTGTTTGACAACTTCCAATTCAATTTCTCTATATTTCCTACTTGCTGAAGGGCACAGGAAGCTAAATATGACATTTATTATAATGGGTTTATGTGAAGATTGTTTTAAGTTCACTAAATGTTGTTATTTTTTAAAGTCTAATAAATGATATAACTGATAGCTCTCAATTACAGCTACTGTAATTTTGAATGGATATAGTAGTCAATGGTTAAATATTAGGGGGTAAAAAAGTATTTCCTAGAGACATCAGTAGTATTGATATCAGTGATACTCACCTTCAGAAATAAAAATAAGATGCCACTAAACAAATATTTAAAAATATACTGTCTTTATGTTGTTTCTACTTTAATTTGAAGATTTAATGTGAAATTATTGCAATATAAAAGTATATTTAAAAACTTTAATGTTAGGTGGGATTAATAGCGATTAACATTGACAGCACTAATATACTGTATAATGAATAATATTATATTATGAAAAAATTATATGTGACGAAACATTTTTATTGATATTTTTGAACTGATAATTTTTTTAATTGATATTTCTGAAGATGCAGGTCCGTGTAATTAATGTTGTGGGTTTCTCACCAGGACACGGATGTCGAATCTCTGCTCCTGAGGCAAATAGCGTGGGACCTTCAGAACAGAGTCCAGTGCTGTCTGTATGAGGCCATCCTGCTCACCGGTTTTAGTGCTACCCCACTCTGAGGGGTCAGAGAGAGAGAGAGCGAGAGAGAGAGCGAGAGAGAGAGCGAGAGAGAGATGTGAGGGTTATTTTACATTCTTATCTTAACATTTATACAACAAAGTTATTTTATATTGCTTCATTCTGCATTTACAAATACATTACTTGGTGAGCACTGTATGAATCCTCTCTGTCACGCATCTAAAAGTGTCTCACCGTTATCATGTGTGAGGTTGAGCAGAACTCCGATAACGGCTCTCATACAATCCTCCACGGCCTTGCCCACGTTGCTATGACTACTCTGCGGGAGGGCGGAGCTTGATGAAGAGACCTCTCGGCTGTAACGCTGTATCATCTGCTCACAATGCCGCAGGGCCCTACACACACACAAAGCACAACCTCAGAATGACAAAATGCCCTCACACAAAGCAAAACTGCGTCACACTTTCTATATCATCACACACACCTTGCTGAGGATACTATGAGCTGGGACTCCTTGTGGGCGATCAGATAAGTCTGGTTCTCAGGATTATGGACTGTCACCTGGATGTGAAAGAGGAATGTGTTTTAAATGAATTATACACAGAAATAACATGCATTTTCCTCAAGGGCAGTCAACGGTATCGTATCAACTTGCAGTAAACATTTTGAAAGCTGTTAATTAGCTTATTACTACATTTATTCAATTTTACATCATATCCGTTTCATTCTATTTGGTGCAATTTCCAAAACCTGATCAGATCTACAGAGCAAGTATCTCTAAGAAGAGGCCAGCAGCACCACTACAAATAAAATTAGGTCAATAAAGTCCATGTTATTATTTACTTAATTATTGCAGGTCCTTCTTTAAAGGAAATCAATTAAAATTTTTATTTTATTAATTTCATCATTATCATCTGGTGTCCACTCACACTCTCCAGAACTCGTAAACAGCGCTCCGCTCCCCAGAGTGACGCCACCAGACTCTCTTTATCTTCTTCTTTACTCAAGTTCTCCACACACTCTTTAACTGAGGGCAAAAATATATATATTTCTAGCCATTTCTTTCAACAAACATACAAATCAAGTACAGATATACTCAATTAAGGTACCTTTATCTACAATGTGGTCCAGTCCCCCAAGTAAACGCAGTTCTTCCTTAAACCAGTCTCCGGCTCGCTTCGACGTGAGAGACAGTAATGTCTCCATCGCTAAGTGACCCGTCTGAGATGCAAAAAGTAGCATCAAGCAGATGCACATGCAAAGAAAAAAGATTATTTCAATTTTAAAACCGAAGCAGCACTTTACATTTGAGAGATAGCTAACGAAAATAGAGACTTCTTTCTGAAAGGCCTGTCGGTTCAGAAATGAACCCTAACTTTTATATACTTACACTACCATTAAAAATTTGGGGTCAGTAAGATTTTTATTTTTTTTATTATTCAGCAAGGATGCATTACATTTATCAAAAGTGACAGTAAAGACATAATTGCATACAATTGTATAATCGTTCTATTCCAATTAATGCTGTTCTTTTTAACTTTCTATTCATCGAAGAATCCTAAAAAAGAGTGTCCCAGTTTCCACAACAAATTAGGCTGCACAACTGTTTTTAACATAAATAAGAAGGAATGTTTCTTGAGCAGCAAATCAGCATATTTGAATGATTTCTGAAGGATCATGTGACACTGAAGACTGGAATAATGATGCTGAAAATTCAGCTTTGCCATCACAGGAATAAACTACATTTCAAAATATATTCGAATAGAAAACATGTATTTTAAACAATACTTTTAAATTGTAATAATAATATTTCACAGTCTTACTGTTTTTTAAAATCATACAAATCCCTAACTTTTAAAAAGTAGTGAATGTAAAACTTAAAATTCGAAATTAAAAATACCATGCATCAAAGACTGCATTTGATTTCCTATGCTTTTTTTTCGCTATTCAGTCTACAAACAGCTAAACATAAAAACAGATTTTTGCTGCCTGTCTGAACAAAGCCAAGGTGAATGGAAGAACATTTCCTCTAAAACATTCATTGGTTTTCTGTGTCAGTTCTGACATCAAAGGTGTGAGAAACAGAAGTCACTCACTGTGATGTTTTCTAGGTCCAGATGTTTGTTGTGGACTGTTTCACAGAGTTTGCGGATCTTCTCTTTAACTCGACTCATCTCTTTAGCTGTTAACTGGTCTGCTACAGAGTCATCCTGCTCTAGTTCCAGCAGCCTGATCATCAGCTCCAGACAGGACCGGTCCAGATCCATATTTAGCCGGTCTCGGCTCAGTATGTACATCAGAGACGCTGTGCAAAGAGCCAAGTTCTACCAGATCCAAAGGAACGGCAAGAGAGAGAGAGAGAGAGAGAGAGATAGAAGGAAAATGTTCCGAATATTTTATCTTAACTTTTAGGAGTACAGTACACCGGCATATAGATGGCCTCAAGAGATAACAGACATGAACTTAATGCCACAAAACTTTAAAAAACAAGTCACTTTGCATTATAAAAGCATTGCTTTACTGCAAGGCAAGGCCTCTAGTGACTTGCTTTATTCTAAACATCTGTCTTGACTCAAGTGGATTTAATTTATTTTTACTGAACATCCTTCAATACACAAATAAATTCAAGTCAAGCCGAAAGAGTCAAGGCAAACATTCACGCTCCATCTGTGTAAATTGAACTAACGAGATTCACAGAGTAACGGCTCAGCTTCTGTTTGCGTTTCTCCCTTGTCTGCCAGCGGAGATGATTACATCTCCAATTAATGTATACTAATGAAGTAAACAAACTGTTTCTCCACACAGCACTGTAGCTGTGTTCATAATGATAGAGCTGTGACAGTTTGGAATGATGCTTGGTTATACAGATTAGTTAACGACAGTTGGTGGTTGCGTGACTGGTTTGTTGGTTAGGGGCTGATTGAGACACTTACCGGGTGCTGTTGGGCATCACTGAGCATCTTAAAGACCTGGGCCACCTTCCCTCTGGCCCTCAGGTGCATGCGGAAGCTCGGCATGGCACAGCGCGTGGCCAGACTGATTATACTGCAGTCAAAAATTAAGGAGGAAAAAAGGATTAGTGGATTTTGTTATAAACGTGTCTTTGTGTGTGAGAATGCTTTTTAAAGAACATATATGGAGGTTCCAGAATGCATCAGTGTTATTATTCTTAAAGCTGCAGTCCGTAACTTTTTAACCAAAAATTTTTTGGTTAAAAATGACCCAAAATCAATATTTGAGCAAGTACATAACCAGCCAGTGTTCAAAACTATTGCCTTACTTTAGCCCGATTCACAACAGTTAGCTTATAATAATGTTTTCTAATTTGAGAGGTACGGGCAGGTTTTCGCGGGAAATTCGAGCATGGCACTGCGTCATTACGTCACGTCTGTGACGTCGGTAGCGGATCGTTTATAGCCTTTTCTCACAGCACCTAGAATAATTAAATGTAACATTTTGATGGCGGATTGTAATCCATAAAGGATTGTGTTTATGAAACGCATGTGAATGAAATTAAATTATATTCCAGTTATAAATGTGCTTCTGATTACAGATAACCTGGGATTACAAAGATTTTTATTTTAAAGAAAACCAGTTCGAAGGGAGCATTATTTGCTTTTTGGGTTAAAAGAAATTCAAAGAGTATGACAATTAGATTAGACTGTGCAGAAATTGAAATCTACACGCTAATACACACTATACTCAGTCACCAATGCTGATGTTGTTAACATTAATCATTTGAGAATAAAGTATAACAATAATAATAATTTTAATGGTTTGATGTGATATGAGCTAACCGATCTTTAGATTTAAATCACCATTGGTAGCAAGATTTATGGTAATGCTTTTTTCCTCAGATGGTCAGAACAAACGTGGCAGACTTGTTACTTACTTGTACAGATGGCAATATACGGTGAAAATTCTTATTTGGGTCATATTCCAAGACGTAGGCTAGAATCTGTGATTGTGAGTACAGTAAATATCCACATCGGTGCGGTGACTGACTGCCACACATACTCTTCAGAACATTAGATTCATCCGCCCGACTCACAACCCACGCAAGCTACATAATTACGCACACAGCTGCAATTCCAGGTTTTCAAACAGAGATGGCGACAAAGAGGCAAAATTTACGGACTGCAGTTTTTAACTAAAACTATTAAAGAGTGTTAATTAAAATAACGCTGACATAAAACACATAAATATCACATTAAAACACTTAAATGGAAATGAGAAATGTTGCTGAAATAAAATAAGCTGAAGTACTAAAATGACTAAAACTGAAATAAAAAATAAATAAGAGGTAAATAGAAAAACAAAAAAAATTATACAAAATGACAAAAACACATACACATACAACTACTAAAACTTAAAACAAAGAAAATATTACTAAAACAAAAAAAATAAACTATAAAATAAAAAAGTAATAGTAAAATAAACGTGTAACGTAAATACTAAAAGTGTAATGTTACACATATTCATACTGAAAATGGCTCTTTCGCTGACATAAATCTGTCATAAAAACAAGTTAAGACAGACACTATGAAAATTATTACATTTCAACAACGAATTGGAGTCGAAAATAATTTTATAATTAGATTTGGAAGTTAATGAACATGTAGATGCTTTTATTTATTTTCTCTAGTGTTGATTATTATATCTTAAAATAATAGCAGCTGAATACAATAGTTTGGGCTTTGTTGTTTATTGTAACCTTTAATATGATTGATATTCCCTATAAAGTTTGTAGCATTAGATGAGATAGATTTTTAAATATAATTTAATATAATTTATTTTACTTAAAGACAGAAATCTGTTCAGTAAACCATTGCTTAATGAAAAGGAAAAAAGCCATTTTTATATTTAATTCCACCCCGCCGTACCGAAACATAATTTTTGTGAACTGTTACACCCTTAATAAATACTATTATAGCATATAAATAATACTTAAGTAACAACAGCATGTTGCAATTTGCAAAGAAAGATTTAGGGTTGTACTGAGCCAGTTTCATAGTTGAAATCATTATCTGTGATAATTCACAGCAAATTACAGCTGTGATAAATAGGCATGAGTAGGGCTGCACGATTAATCTCGATTGTCATGCACATTTTGTCAGTAAAGTCGGTTCTGTGATTAGTAGTAAATCTCCATCACCTGCTTTCAGGTGGAGCAGCATTTACTACACAGAGCCGTAGTTCTCTGACAAGCTATGCAAAATCGCGTTCATAATCGCAGACGATATAATCGCATGATTATGAAATCGCCGAAATCGTTCAAGACAATGACAGCTGTTTGCGCATCTTCTCAGTGAACGACGGCTCTGCGTAGTAAATGCTGCTCTATCTGAGAGCACGTGAAAATATCACATTTAATAAAGTTTTTACTCCAAACTCACTTCATAATGTCAGTCGAGTGTTTGAAATAAATCCTTCTGTGAGATGTTGTGGCTTCTTAAACCGAATATTTAAGGCACACACTATTTCATTGTATTCTAAGCAGTGATAAAGGCTAAGTCGATTAGCATTTCATTATAGATATACTTTATTATGATGAAAATTATAATAATAAGAACTCGGATAAACCATATATTGCCGTAGTCTTGTGTTTATTAGTCACGTTGAGTTTGTCTCACCTAAGGCAGCGTGTGTTGAGGGGTTGTGTGCTCTTTAGGCCCGTCTCCAGATACTCAAAGTCATCAGTGAACTCCTGATTCTCCCCAAACTCCACTACGTCATTAAAGTGTTTCACATGTTGGACCACCGTGTACAACTACACACACACACAGACACACAGGGCAAGAAAGAAACAGTTATATTAAAATATGAGCATGTCCTTTGTTCAAGTCAGTGTTGTAACTGTTGACTAAATCTTAAAAAAAATTGTTAATTGAAATAAAGATTAGATGAAAAAAATTAAGAATACTGGATGAAAAAAGTAAAAGAACTAAATGAAATAATATAAGTTTAAGATGAAGTACTAAAATTACTAAAAGTGGAAACATTTTAGAAAGAATGATTTACATTATTTCCCAGATTGTATTGCTCACCTCCTTGTGCTCTTTCCTGCATTTTAGTGCAGTGACAATGTCCTGGTATGGCTCAGTGGGGATAGTGACAGACTTAATGACTTTAGGCGGAGGGGGTGGGGCTTTAAACACTCCATCGTCTTTATGGGAGTTTGTGTCTTTGCTGCTGCTGGACACACTGGCCTTTTGCAAAACAACAACATCATTATGGAGTGCAAAGACAGAGAAAATGCATGAAGTTCAGAGGTCATGAACCGAGTACTTTACGTACAGGTACAGCCACAGTATGAGAGGAAGCAGAAGAAGGCACTTCCTCCGGCTCAGGTTGATTCCAGTGACGAGCATTATATACGGCTTTAGCAGGAGACTGCATTAAACACACACACAAAATAAACAATTTTGTTATGTTAAAAATTCAAATGGAGCTTTATAATAAAGTTACTCTGTTTCTGCTAAAGCATTTTTAGCTCTACTTTTTTTGGCCCGCTGAAGATCTTGCGTCCGATCTCCTTTGACTTGTCCGTTTGCTTTCCATGTCGGTCCTTCTGTGAGCCGGTAGCTCCCGTCTCATCCAGCGACTCCTGAGAATCTGACAACAGATTACAAAAAAAAGAGACGACATGAATCCAGAGATAGCTCTACAAATAATCGTTATCCATAATTATAGTTTAAATTCCCATTAATGCTCTAATGAAATAATGTTTGTTTGTTTGTTTGTTTGTGTTTAATGCCATGCCAGCTTCTGTGGCTATTTTCATGGAAAGAAAATTTATGGCTAAATTATATCAGATTTTAACAATTTATTTTTGCTAAGAACTCTACTGTATTTGGTTAAGCTCTGTTAAAAACCTCTTCAAAATAGTTAATTGAATTTTTTTTTAAAAGTGTTCTCACAGGGTTAAAACCAGCACAATCTAATAAAGCATGCTTCTAATTAAATAATGAAACCATGCATTAGCGAGGAAGTGAGTACCTGTACTTAGGCTGCTTTGACTCTGTTGACTCTCCTGCGAGTCGTTGATCTGGGGACTGCCCACGCTGGTTGTCAAAGCTTCCGTCACTGCTTTCTTATTCTTCTTTCTCTCTTTAGCTGCTGAGTCGTCTTCCTCCTCACTATCGCTCTCACTCAGGTCATCAAAACCAAAGTATTTGATCTTGTAGCTGGTGCTGCCGGATGCAGTGGCGTCTCCATCTGCGTCCTGAGCCTCATTCTCCTCAAAGCCAAAAAACTCCAGTTTCGTCTCCTTTTTACTTTTACTCTGAGTGGGTCTGAACCTAAAAAAAATTATAAAGAGAGTATGAAAAGAGAAATCCAGATGACAATAGCTAGTCCTCTGTTCTCAAGTTTTCTGCATCACAGCAAAATAAATCATATAAATCCATTTCTCACTGAGCAGTGGTGTGTGTATGCAAATTTTAAACCTTACAGCTGTAAACTTTATCTTAACTATGCATATATTAAATCTTAAAGAGCAGGTCATATGGTAGTGCTGGGCGGTATACCGGTTCATACCGAATACCGGTGTTTATTTTTGTTATGATATGACTTTTAAAAATGCCGCAATACCAATGTGTATGTCGCTTAAACAACGTTCGGAACGTGATACTGTTTGAAAGAAGTCCCTTTTCACTGTTGCACTGTGGTGAGGGAACAGCTGTATGTGTTACGAAGCGTGAAAGTTCCGAAACTGAAGCTGTAGAACTAATAGAACATGACAGAGAAGAACTCATCCACAATATCCACATTGACCGCCACAAATATCCACCACCCCCTGCCATCAGCTCCCGCGTCTCACACGAGTGCGACTTTAGCAACTTTCAGACCCTTTTAGCGGCTTTTTCCCGCTATTCCGCTATAGAATATTCATACTGACAAACCAAGCGACTTTTTCGGATAAACCTTAGCTATGGTTCAGTTGGAAGATTTCGCCAGTGCTGTCCCGCGAGCG
>NW_015505183.1:2898423-2918338 GCF_001515645.1 Sinocyclocheilus grahami
TACCCAGCACTATTATATGGTATTTTAAAGTGTCCTAATATTGTGTTGGAGTCCCCTACAACAGGTTTAAATGCATCTAAGGTAAGAAAACATTGTAATTTTCTCAGAATATACATTTAATATTAGAATCATTTGCCAAATGATTTCTAAACGATTCGTTCCAAGCAAGTTCAGAGCAATCCCCTCCCATCCATAAGCCTACTCTGCTCTGATTGGTCAGCTGGCCAAGCCTGCTGTGATTGGCACAGAGAGGAGTCCTTGAGCAAGTTAGCGAGCGCTACCATTGACAAAGCACCTTTGCATAATACAATAATATAGTGCTCCAATCCGTTCTTATAATAATTACATAAAATACAACATCACTTAAACAAGCGAATCGTGCCCACAGCTAAAGTTTAGCTGCTAAACTGTGAACACTTGAAACAATAATGGTGGATACGTTAGCCGAGTGCTAACGTGACTAACTGATGAAACAATACAGTTTGTAAACCAAAATATGTCTACTGTAATGTTTGAAGAACGACAGACAAAAGACGCTCGGTCTTAACTTATAATCAGAACAGCTGTATCACAGGAGCACCGGCCTAACTAACTCGCTCGTCTCTCCCGCATTAACCCTATAGCTGCCGGTGCAGTAAAATAAACAGCAATTTCACAATGATTATAAAGTCTGTGTGCTACACTACATTCTTTATTATTTAAATGAAGTGATTAGAACAATGTCAGTCTACATTAATCGACACATTCTTAGGAAATAGTGGGTTCACCGCGAATGATCAGAACTACTTCAGCAAGACAGTAATATCGTGCTTTATCTGGAAACTTAAAGCTGCAGTAGGTATACATCACATATTAGCACAAAAACTTGATATTTTGAGCACTCAATTGAAAATGTACACATAACGTATCAATCGTACTTACAGGTTGTGCTTCGGAGAGCTTATTAGTCCAAATTAAGAAGATTAGAAGTCAACGAAGATAAAAGCCAAGATTAGAGAAGCAGTCCTTGGTAAAATGACAGGCACACAACAAAAGGTTTGAATTGTATTTCTGTGGTATCCTTGAACACAGCGTCTTCTCGACATGATGTAAACACACTAACTAGCGGAAGTGTTTGTGGGCAGGTCAGACTCTGTTCGTATTTCGTGGGCAGGCGGGGATTATGCAAATGTGTTACCCAGTGACGTATACCAGTAACAGGCAAAAGATTCGAAAATATGACGACTCGTTAAGGCGATTCAGAATCGACTCTCTCTTTTGAGAGACAATATCTTTATTTTTCATGCACTTTTTTGATTAACAACTTTGCAGATTGTTTTCATTTAAGGATAGCTACATTATAAACTGCAAAAGAGATATTTTTCAAAAACCCATATGACCTGCTCTTTAAATGATACAAATTATATATGAATAAATATATACTAAAGCATTATAAAATCCACGTTACATAAAATTGTATTATTTAAATAAATAACCACTGATATTACTTGCTTCCAATATAAACCTAATCAAGCTAATTAAAACTTCCTAAAAAAAAGAAAACACAAAGACTTGCTTTGATGAATCAAGAGAATATGTTTATATTGTACCTGGTAGGCTTGGAAGGTTGTGTGTCTGATTTCCTCCGGAAGGTTCCTGCCTCTCCTATGTCAGCTTGCGCTGGGCTGGCAAAATCATCCACGCTCCTTTCTATTGAGTCCTGGATAGTCACATTACACACGGACACACAGGACGGGTGAAGAACCGTGTAGTCCCTCACCCGGCCCCGACCTGCAGGCTTGACCTCAGAACTCCCAGCAACCCCTGCAGCGGCGCTCTTCACCAGTGCAGAGGCTGGTGTTGAGCTCACAGCAAGAACTGGTGCGTCAATGGCTCCAGAACTATCCGTCCCTTTATTCTGTGGCCGTCGGTACACTCTGTCGCTGGATGGTTTAAGAAGCGGAAGCTGCTCAAAGTCAACAGGTTCCACTGGATGTTCAAGTTCAGCAGGGCACTGTTCTGAGCTCTTGAGCCCATCAGAAGAGTTTCCAGCCTGGGTAGAACTCCCCTCACCGGCCCCTGGAGGAGAGTCCTCCCCGAAAGAGTCCCAGTCAGAGATGTTTCTACTGTGGGTTTTTAAGCAGGAGATCTGGGAAACTGGTTTGCTTACTGTGACACTGGATCTGCTCCAGGCTCCTACAGTACCAGTGACATGCGATGAGGCTGGAAATGTTGTAGCTACAAAACATTATAAAAAATAACGTAAGAAATTGAAGTTGTATGATTAATAAAGTGTTGGTTTGTTGTGAAAAATGCAATCCTAAAATAGTGGAACATCAAACCACAACTTTGTTATATAAAATAGTCTTGTTTGAATATATAGCAAAATAAAAAAATACATATGTCAAATCGTAAAAACAGTATTTTAAATATATATACACTATATAATTAATTTTAAAATAAAACAGTTAAATAGTATTGCTTAATTATAAGTAATAGCAAAAAAATGCTTATTACATATATTTATATTGTTGAAATATAGCCTATATAACATTACAAAAAATATATAATGCTATCTAAAATTATACTGTCTAAACAAACTATAGCAATATAAAAAAATGATTATATAAAATAGTACATCAAACCAAAATAACAAATGTGACAACCCTGAATTCTTTAAGGGATAGTTTAGACAAAAATCAAAATTCTGTCATCCATTTATTCACCCTCACATCATTCCAAACCTGTATGATTTACTTTCTTCTGTTGAACACATTGAGCAGAATTCGAGAAACGGATTGTGAACGAGTCAATCAATTAATTGAAAAGATAGGACCTAAAACAACATCTAGTTCACAAATCAGATATCACTACTTCTCTCATGAATCCTACAAGGGGAAAAAAGATTTTCAGTGAACAATGACTTTAGAAGACCTGGGAAATAGCACACTGGTCATATGGACCAATTTATGATGGTTTTATGGTGCCTTTGCATCTTTCTAAAAGCTTGAAAGCTACATTCTCCATTCACTTCAACTGCATGGAAAAGAGCGACCAGCACAATCTTCAAAATATCTTCTTTGTGTTCCACAGAAGAAATAAAGTCATACAGGTTTGGATCGACAAAAGGGTGAGTACATTTCCTTCAAGCCCCATAATAAAAGTTTCCACGGACGTAGATATAATTAGTACTATTAGAATTTTTATGGTCCTTAGAGGGTTATCACAACCTAAGTCCTTGTTTCACTGCTCCTCTAAGGGTTGTAATTAGCCTTGCTAAAGAGCCGAGGGAAAGTGTGGAACTGCATAGGGCTGAAAATATCCTGCTGAGCCCCAGAGTTCATGCTAGTGTGCTTACACGAGCCCCTCGACTACAGAGCGAAGACTTCAGCAGAGCTACTGCTATTCTCAGCATTGAATAAAACCAGTATAACCTGCTGCAGAAAGACACAGTGACTACACCCCACCATAGCACAATGGTGAGGTCATCATAATGACTCAGACATCATAATATGGATCTGACTAAAGTGATCTACGTCATATTCAGTAACCTGTAATATAGCAGCCTAACCAGTAAAGCACCCTAAATTACTCCAAAGCCAGGTGCTTGGGCTCATTAGAACAATGGCACAGGCACAATAATAATTGTGTCATGATGACATTCTTTCTTGTGTGATAATGACTGTCCGGAAGTTAAAAGAAACTGCAAAGCCATAATGTGAATTACATTACAGACACACTCAGTGGCACCTATTTCACCCATAAATTCATTCATTAACTCATCTTCATGTCATTTCCAACCCATAAGATTTTTTTTCAGATCTTTGGAACACAAATTGAGATATTTTTAATACCCTCTCATTTTCTCCCAGCGATTGTGTCGCTCCAGCAGACTTGGATTAAACTGCTTGATTCATATGGATTATTTTTAAAATGTCTTAATAATGTCTTAATAAAACTTCATGCATCTTAAAATGTTTTGATTTGTGAACCATCAATGGATGGACAAAAATTATGACAGAAAATCTTATAGCCAAAATTCAAATCATTGTTAGTGGAAAATACTTTTTTTTTTTTTTTTCCAATAACGGATTTAGGAGAGAAGTAACAATTTCTGATTTGTGAACGAGAGTGTGATCTGTCCAATCAATTGGTTGATCCAATTTACAAAACCGCTATCATTTTGTGTAAGGTTTTGTATCGTTTACGATCCAGTACTTGAGTTCTCACTTACTGCGTTCCAAACGGGATAAGTCCTCCTTCGGAGTGACAGCAATCATGGCCACCATATTAAAGGGTCATTCCAAACCGAAGTGCTCAAAACTGGCCACTTCAAAGGGCCCTTCAGAATTAAGAATTTCGAAGGGTATAATTGATGGACACTTTGCTCTCATGAACTCTCCCTTTAAAGATCTTTCTCAGGTAATTAACATGTTTCTGCATGAATAGTGTGTTCCAGAAAAGCAAACTTTACCGATTACTTAATTTCCTACCTGGGCTATTCATACCAACCACCCTGGTGCTGATGTTTGGGCTGCTGCCCAAGGTGGAAGTACCCACCGCAGTCACCGCTGTGCCTTGACTGGGCTTTTCTGCCTGGGTCTTCAACTGCTCGTTCCCGGATCCTGCTGCATCTGAGCCCGACTCAGATTGTGGAGTACCTCTGGATGTGACAGTTCTGGATTCATCGTCGCTATCAAAGCCAAACGGATCCTCTGAGCTGTCGTCATCATCAAAGTGGGGTCGTTTAGTCAACTCAGGAACCTCTGGCTTGAACGAGGGCCGTTTGACCCCCAACTGTGCCTTATAGGTGGTCTCTCCCCATTTGGTGCTAAGCGTAGCTTTCTTATTAGAAAACACCTCGTCAAACTTCGAGCTGGCCTCTCCTCCCTTCCGTGTATATGTTTTACTAAATCTGGATGTCATGTTGATGTTTGTTACATATTCTCTATAGGGAAACAGAAGACATGGAGGAATTAAAGGTCATGTCAATATCTCAGCATATAGGAGCAAACAGAAGATTTGTGCATATCACACCTTGTTTTAAAAGCTACAGTGGGATTGAAACAGATACATATGCAATAATACATTCAATTTAACCCAATAAAGCCTACTGTATCATATTTAATACATACATTTCTAAGTCCACTAAACAATCAACATGTTGCACACAATCTATCACATGCCTTCAGCACTGTGAATGTGTTCAATCTTTTTTAACAAGCCTCTTAATATAATTTTTTTACATCTTCAGGTTGCGATACATGTGCCTATGTGCTGTAAAACACCCTTTATATTTTTTTAACAATAACTTTTATATTGTTTGCAATATTTCAAGATTTGCAACTTAGGCTTACTTGATTATGCATGTTTTTTTCCATGTTTGAATGTAAGAATCAACACAACGATACAACAGGCATTTGAGGAATGTTTATTTGTACATCTATCATCATCATATTGTGTTTTAATATACGTTTTGCCCCCTACAATTAAAACTAAGAGCTTTGATCATAAAACTAAACATTTTAATATTGTCTCGATATTTATATACATTTGAAGTACTCTGTTATACTCCTATAAAAATCTCATTGGTTTACATTATACTCTATCAGAATTGAATCTTTACTTTTCACCATATAAATAACATCTGCACCAAACTGTATATTTTTTGCTCAGTTTGGGTCTCTGAATAAAAAAAGCTATGTTTTTCCACAAGCACTCTATATTCTCACTATAATACTACATGGGCCATAAAAGCCTGATACACCAAATATGATACAAAACATAAAACACATATGGAAACTGTTTTTAAATTTGAATATTTTGTTTAAAGGTTCAATAAACCTACAAAGATAAAGATACACAAAAGAAGATTTTAGGCAGACTGACACCATAAGGACACCTCAGTCACAATTCACTTTCATTGTATGGCAAAAGATGCACTGAAAGTCAATGGTGAGTGAGGCTGTCAGACCCTCACGGTCTGCCAAACATCTTCTTTTGTGTTCCACGAAAGAAATCAAGCCATGCAGGTTTAAAGCAACACAGGGGCGAGTAAATGATAACAGAAGGTGTAATTTGGGGTGAACAACCCCTTTAATGACTAACATCACGAGCAGAAACATTGTTCATTTAACAGATGGTTATATGTTTGCACACTCACCGATCCGCCGTCTTTCCTCTGGGCCTCTGTGCTCCGAGCAGACCCTAAAAAGAAGCCCAGGCGATCTGCTTAGTGAGCAAAAGTGCTGCAGCACGGCTGCAGCGCGGTACAACTGGCAAAAGCACAAAATAGGCCAGATCGTGAAGTACTGCTGTTGTTTATTTGTGGAGCGCTGGATCGGTCGGACTGCGATGCGCCATTAGAGTCGCCCCTCCTTCTCCGCCCCCAACGTCGGCGTAAAGCCTAGAACACCAGAACGCCGCTCGACCAATCAGAGGTGCGCACACTGAACATCCGTGCAGCAAACGTAGGTCCGATTGGATAAAATGAAAAAGAACGCGCGTTCTAAGTAGCGACTGGTGGGCGGGGCTTCGTGGTGAGGTCGGACAAGTCTTGAATGTTAGAAATTATTTTGTACTGTAATAATAATGCTTGCAATGCTTCCTTTTGTATGGAGCGTTAGACGACATCATCTTTCACAGGGGCACACTGGAATTAAACAGATAATTTAACTTCCATTTATAGTTGGCAGTTCTTAGTAAAATACATCAAGAACACGTTTTAGACCCTTTGAACGTAATAATGCTCGTAAATGTTTTACATTCTGCCAACTTTTTTTTCAGTGTCACCTGATGCCTGACCGTGTCATTATTTGGATTTTACAGAACGCAACACAAGCAAACAAGCATTTTAAAAGCGTTTTTAAATTTGTATTACCTGTGTATCAGGAACCTTTTTTATTGCAGAAATATAATTCGATACAAAAGAAACAAATAATACAGAACGAAGAACACAGAACATACGGGGGAATACAGGGGGGAAAATAACTAATTCAAATGTACTTAAAGCCCGTTCTATAATTCGAGATGTCTTAAGAGCTTTTTTTATTAGAGGAGACTTTCTGAAGTGTAAATGTAGATCGGATGCAAATATTTTGCAGCTGGGTTTAAATTTAAGGTGGATATGGTATTTACCCATCATACAAATAAAGTTTAAGACATCATCTAACTCCTTATTGTCAGAAATATCAGAATGGAAAAGAACCTTACTGAGGGTATCAGGAACCTGCTATTATGTCATGTAACAGCTTATTTTCAAAATAAAAATATGAAATCTCTCACTTCTGAGAGAAGTAATTCTGTACATTAGTTCTTCAAAAGTAATGTAAAACGTTTGATTTCTTCAGGTAATAATTTAGGGAATATATTTGAGTTTTACATTGAATTTATTTGCGACGAGACTGCAAAGTTTTCTGTCTCACCAGGAGATGGCGCTATTGAGAAGCCACCGTTTGGGTGAAAAGTGGCATCAGGATGGAATCTGTTTAGAGTCCTTAAAGGGATAGTTCACCCAAAAATGACAATTCTGTCATCGTTTACACACCCTCAAGTTGTTTCAAACCTGTATAAATTTCTTTGTTCTGCCGAACAGAAAGGGAGATATTTTGAAGAAAGTTGGTAACCAGGCTGTTTTGAGGTACCATTGACTTCAATAGTAGGAGAAAAAAATACTATGGAAGTCAATGGTGCCCCAGAACTGCTCTGTTTCTCACATTCTTCAGAATATCTTCCTTTGTGTTCTGCAGAACAAAGACATTCATACAGGTTTGAAACTAATTGAGGTTAGTTTCAAACCTGTTTCAAAATTTTTGGGTGAACTATCCCTTTAAGACAAGGTAGTAGCACGTCTTGTCAGAAGCATCAAGTTTAGCATTCACAAAAGTAGCAGAGTGGCATTTATCATATTAACTGTAGTTTCTGCCAAAATACAAACTGGTTACTACTGTAAATTAATAACTAAATGATACAGGATAACCTTAAAAAGCTAAGTCAAATGTGTGAAAACATTTCACAGTCGGTAAGACTATATATATATATATGGAAGAATAACACAGCCGGACAAAATTATATTTTTAAACCTTTTTTTAATGTTCAAAATGGAGTTGTTTTTTTATTCCAATAAAATGAAAATCTAAGAATTAGATGGAAGCATTTACACTTCCACTTAATAATATGCAAAGCATATATAATATAATGGCATCATGCCATAATAATATAGTAATATTGTGATACTGATTGAAAATTATTAACCAGTCATTTCATGTTTATCTTGTCACAAACATTAGGAAACGAAGGCATACAACTCCAAAGAGGATTCAAAGAAGAAAAAAAGAGAATATGAGAAAGGTGAGATTTACTGGAACACAAACTGATTGAGCACCTTTAACAAAAATAAAATCAGCAAATCTCACCTAGTCTCTGGCTACAGGAAGAACACTGTGCAGAACTTCATAACTAATGCTTAAAAAGAGGTTTGTCCAAGTTGTACAAACCTTAAATGGCATCTAACGGTCTTACAGAGGGGCTAACATCCAGTTTAGGTGGGTTTCGTGAGCAAGTTTTACTACATATGAGAGCATTTAACCTGCAATTTAGCCATTCTGTGTTGCTAACATATGGTACTCTCACATTTACATGTGAATTACTTACACAGTTTCCCTGTCATCACAGTTTCGTATTCATAGTTCCTCAAATAAACATTGTGGCATCCCAACAGTCTTTTTCTACTTCTTAGCTGCATGACTTCTGTAGTGTTTATGGGCCTCAATGATCTCTGAAACGACAGAGGGGTCATCCAGAGTGGAGACGTCCCCCAGGTTGCTCGTGTCCTGCATGGCAACCTTACGCAAGATTCTCCTCATGATTTTCCCAGAGCGTGTTTTAGGAAGACGCTTCACAACCTTAAAGAGAGAAGAGATGCTTTCACAGCTGACAAAATAAATCTCCAAACCATCTGCGCAACAGATCTGGCACAGACAGTGATTTTAAAACAAAAAAACGGTTCTGTGATCAGTCATAATCATTCTTTGTAAATGACATAAGAATAATATAAATCAAGGGTTAACACTGTAAAATAAGGTTCAATAAAAAAAGTCACTGATTTTACCAGGAAATTATCAGGGACAGCATATTTAGCTATTTTGGTAGCCACTAGGTGTCTCAGCTCTTCCACAACAGCTTGCTGGTTCTCAGAAGCAGATTCTTTTAAAACTACAAACGCAAATGGAACTGGTGAAAGAGAAAGACAGGAAAAGAAAGTGAGAGACATGTCAACATTTGGCAAAGTAAAATCTGATCCGCATTGATCACTGATAATGTGATGGTCAATTATGTTTATTAGTTATATGTTGTTTTCACAATGACCAAGGGTGTTGTAAAGCACACAGTGGAAGGGGTCAAAAGGTCTCTGGTTGCTGGGGGTTTTCAGATGGCTCATGAATGAAAAAGGTGTGATGAAGAACAAATCGAGGGCTCGTCAGGAGCCTCACCTTCTCCTTTGATCTCATGGGGAATTCCGATCACTGCGGTCTCAGGAACATCTGGATGTTCATCCTGGTAACAGAGGAACACACATGCTCAACCAAAAGTTTGATTCTACACCACCATTCAAAAGTTTGTGGTCAGTAAGATGTTTTTGAAAAAAGTCCCTTACGCTCACCAAGGCTGCATTTGTTTGATCAAAAAAATCAGTAAAACAGTAAACCGTTATTTAGAACTGTAATAATATTTTTCTAAATATTACGATTTTAATATAGATTGAATAGTTATTCCTGTGATGCAAAGAATGAATTTTCAGCAGCTGTTACTCCAGTCGTCATTATTTCTTCTTGTTAATAATGTAAAAAATAGTGCTGCTTAATTTTTCAGGATTCTTTGATGAATAGAAAGTTCAAAAGAACAGCATTTATTTGAAATGGAAATATTTTTCAACATTATAAATGTATTTAGTCATTTTTGAATTAAATAGAAAAAAAAAATCTTAAGGCCTGTTCACACCAAAGACGATAAAGATAAAGATATAGTTCTATAAATCGATTTCAATATTATAGAATAGCAGAGTCCAAACCACAGCTATAACGATAAGGGCATCATTGGAATCACTTTCAGAACGATTTTTTCCAGCTGATGAATGATAAAAACTTTGACAGCCAATCAGAATCAATCCTGCTATAATGAGCTCGAGAATTTAAAGCGGGAGATGAGTATGCGCTTGGAATAAACAGACGATATTGTCCGCTGGTGTGAATGCTAATATAGTTATCTTTATAGTTAGCGTTCTTGGTGTGAACGGGCCTTTACTGACCCCAAACTTTTAGAGTAACAGTAGTGTATTTGCACAGCTCTGTAAATACAGACTCTCTATAGAACAGTTTTTGGGCTCAAGAATGCTGAATTATGCTTGTGATAAAGGATCTTGGGGTCTCACCAGTGCATCTTCTATCTCAGCAGTGCCCAGCCGATGCCCACTGATATTAATGACGTCGTCCATCCGCCCTGTGATCTGGTAGTAACCGTCTTCAGTGCGGTACGCCCCATCACCCGTAAAATACTGACCTATGACAGTTTACACCATTATACTATCTTATACCTCTGATCACTATCATGTTAACTTTATTTGAAACTTTTTATGGAGTAAAAATTGAAATGGAGTTAGTACAATCTACAACAACAGAAGGCACATTTGAAAAATCCAAACAGATTATTTTGACATTTTCCCATCTAGGCCTTGCTAACGTTCCTCTCATGCCCTCGCATTGAAGTCAAAGTCAAAAAGAACAGTTAAATAATTCAACAAGTATCCCAACTTTTCTGTTTCATAACTTTAATAGCAAGAAGGATAGCTCTGGGGTCTTGCTCACCTTGGTACGGTTTAAAATATGCATCCATGAATCTCTGGTGGTCTCCAAATATGGTTCTGGCCATTCCAGGCCAAGGCTGGCTGATGCACAGAGCTCCACTGACATCATTTCCTGTTATTATCTGTCCCTGTTAATAAAGCAAAATTTATTATTCTACATTACAAAAAAACGTGCACTGAGAGGTCCTGTCTCTCCTTGGTTGATCTTAATGGGAGGGGGTAAAAATCTATTTGAATAGCCCTGGAGGGTAACAAAAGAGCATCTCAGAGGAGATTGGATGTGTTCCAGCACGCATTATTACTCTTTTTTTCCAGCTGCAGTAGAGAATTTGAGGGCTCAAAGTTCATCACTGTCTGTCACACAAAGCTTTCTTTAATCACAGCAGGAGAGGCTGGACGCATGGATCCAGGCAGAGCCAGGCCGAGCAAAAGACAAATATAACCCATGTTTAGGTCTGATTAGGACAGTCTGCTAGCAATTATCTAGAACAGTTGTTAACTATACAAGAAAAACCAGGAAGTAAAGAGCTAATTAGAATTAATTTGTCGTAATTGACTTTATATTTCACAATGTGACTTTGTTTCACAACTGTAACTTTATATATCACACTGGGACATTACATATAACGACTGTGACTTTATTTGTTATAACTGACAAGTCTCACAGTGTGAGTTTGTATTTTACATTATGCCTCTGTATCTCTAAACAGTCACTTTTTTATTATTGTGACTTTTTAATTTCACAGATTACTACTATATTTCACACTTGTGCCTATTTCTTGCAAATGGGGCTTTATATCTTACAATCTCACAAATGTCTTTTTATTTCACAATTGTACCCATTTTTCAGTTTATGACTATATCTCACAATTGTGCTATATTTTCTATAATTGCAGCTTTATATCTCACAATTATGACTTTTTATTTCACAGCTATACTTTTTTATTTTAGACAACTACATATCTCATGGTTGCACTTATATTTCACAATTATGAAAATTTATTTGACAATTTTACATTTATATTATTATATCTCAACTGAAACTTCATTCCTCACAATTGACTTTTTCCAAAATTGTAACTTTATATTTTATAATATTACTACATCTTACAATTGTCAATTTCTATTTCAGATTACAACTATATCTCATAATCGCTACTTTATTTCTTGCAATTTCCTTGCAATGTCACTTCATAACTGACAGTTGTGACAAGTGACCAAGCAGTGAGTCAGGACACAAATAAACAATATAGACCACCTTCTCCCCGAGTAGTGCCGGCTGGATGCCAAAAAAGGGTCTCATAGCCATGGCAGGCCGGATCTCTGCTCCTGGTTCAGCTGGGAGTGGGGCAATACACACCCCGCCAGTTTCTGAAGAGAGAGAGCCCAGTGAATCATCTATTTATTTCTGAATAACATCACACATGGTGTAAATCATCCCATCAATGCTGCCAATCTAAGGATTAAGGGTACGATACTCAGACAAGAAGAGATGCAGCAATTGACAGTCTCATGCAGAGTTAATTTGACCTGTCTGCCACCATGTGTCCACCAGAGGGCACCGTCCATCCCCGACCACATTATGGAACCATTCCCATGCCTCGTGATTAATGGGCTCTCCAACTGCCAACAGATCACACATTCACATGGTCATTTATATGGACAAATTCATCGACCAAAACACTCCACTTAAAAACTTGTCTCTAAGTTGATTTGATCGAGTGACTTGGCAATTCAAGGAAATCTTAGCCCTATCTTTTCAACTGACAGGCCCTAAAGGGAAAAACAAAACCCAGACCGGCTGCGCACACAATCTAGTGTCCTTGATGTTTGGCACAAAGTCAGATTTTCCATTGTTGATCTCAAAGGCTGTGTGACTAGACTCATTAAAAATCCTCCAGAGTAAGCAGGCTAAATTTTAACTGTGGCTGAACTCTCTCCCATAAAGAGCTGACTGTACCATGGTGGCGGAAGTATAATTTCTGGGCTGGTAAAACAAAGGTCTGAAGAGGGTGACCCACATTGAAAAGCTGATTAGTTCCCCTTCCCCATCGTGCCCTTGCAATGCACTTATCCCTCTTATGACAGAAAGTATCCCCCTGAAGTAACCTGGGGATAAGTTGTAATACGTTGCTAAAAATGCACACAGATTTTCAGAAAAAGTTGATACAATTCACATTAAAACAATGTTTTTTGATAACAGGTCAATTTTATTTTTGTTTGATGTGTGGAAAAGCTAAGGAGAGTGTCAAATAATATAGAAGGCAATTGTAGATAAAATGGGAATTTGTTTAATATGCACTACCCTTCAAAAGTTTGTGGATGGTAAGTATCTTATGCTCACCAAGGCCGCATTTATTTGATAAAAAAATATTACAATTTAAACAAACTGTTAGAACTGTTAGTCTTCAGTGTTACATGTATGATCCTTCAGAAATCATTCTAATATGCTGATTTGATGCTCAAGAAATATTTCTTATTATTATGAATGTTAAAAACAGTTGTGATGCTTAATTTTTGTAGAAACCATAATAAATTTTTCAGGATTCTCTGATGAATATAAAGTTCAAAAGAAATGCAAATAGAATTTTCTTAGCATTATAAATGTCTTTATCACTTTTGATCAATTTAATGCATCCTTGCTAATAAATGTTTTCTTTTTAAAATCTTAATGACCCCAAACTTTTTAATGGTAGCGTACTATACCAAAAATATAATATACCTCCAAAACATTACAATATCTGTATTTATTTATTTGCATTTATTTACTAAACCTCTGTAGTCTCACCAGATGCAAGTGTCTTCAGTGATGACCTGTCATATTTCTTCACCCAGTTTTCCTCATATTTCAGAAGTAATCTGATGGCAGTAGGAGCTCCATAAAACTGATTTATTCTTAACCTCTGAACTGTCTCCCAGTAACGACCTAAAAACAGTCACAAAACACATTCGAACAGTCAAGACAAAGATAATGAAGAGTCTGATTTACAACCAGAGACAGCACTTCAACAGAACACGTTATGAAACCACAAAAAAAAGTGTTTAAACATGAACATCAACAGTAATTATGACTACAAACATTACACAAAAATGTTTCCTAATTGATACCAGTTTTTAAAAACCAGGTTTAAGTGGGTTTTATTAGGAGAACATCAGAGGAAATGTTTCCAGTAGAGGTCACACTGTAAAGAGTACACTGCTTTACAACCACTCTTGAGGGCTCATTTCCGTTAAAATACTCTCATAAAGGCAGATAAGACTCGCTATACAGGTTAATGTGTCACATGATTTTATCTGAGATTTTATCTCATTCAATTTGAAGGGCTGGGAGGGACAGTAACACTATCTGGCATGATCTAGAGGGGTCATCACCTCTATCAGAATGGATGAGAGCAGGAACATGACCGACACAACTACTAAACCTCAGGACTGAATAGCTGTGTCTCTAAAACACTCCACTAAAGAGAGAATTAAACAGGATGTGATGCATTTAGAATTTTTTCTAATCAACTTTACTTAAATTGCTTTTATTTTTGGCAGATAAGGTGCAATGCTTTGGCAATACAAACGCAAATTATTCATCATGCTGATTAACCACTACAATAAAACTGAAATTGAAACTGAAAAAGAGATAGAGTGTATGCATTATATAACAGTATACTGCACGGATCATTAGTATTGGTCATTTCGCTTAATATCTCACCTGGATTAGGGTACACAGGTGTGCTCTCAAACAGAACAGATGTGGCTCCGTTACACAGGGGTCCGTACACCACATAACTGTGACCCGTAATCCAACCGATGTCAGCAACACAGCCAAACACATCTCCAGGTGTGTAGTCAAACACATACTGCAACAACAGACAGGTATACAGACTAATCATAATGCTATACATCATATATATTACCAGTCAAAAGTCTGGAATACATTTTTGAAAGAAAAAAAAATATATACACATACACAATACACACACACACACACACACACACACACGCACACACGCACACACACACACATATAAATATATATTTAGTGTGACAGCATCCGTGTGATCAGAGAAGCTCAGAGACACACCTGATGTGTGAGGGAAGCGTAGAGCAGGTAACCGGCCTGTGTGTGCACGATGCCCTTGGGTTTACCTGTACTACCTGAGGTATACAGCATGAAGAGCATCTCCTCGCTGTCCATGGGCTCTGGAGCACACACTGAAGACTGTCCCGCCATCACCTGACACAGACAGAAAAAGTACATTGCATTTTTTTATGTATATATTATCAGCACCATCTGTTATTTTTTTTTACTGTTTTATTGTGTGTATTGCTGTATAATTGGCAAATACTATATGTAAAACAATCATACTAATAAAGTACTTTGGAATTGAAAAACTGCTAAATGTAGTTGCATGACAATAATCATCACATATTGCATATAGAATGTTTTATTCTATTTATGCTGTTTTTACGCTCATTCAGTTAAAATGCAAAATCATATGTTAATCCTGTAAAGATAAGTTTGGTAAGGGGAGGATGAGGTGTGAAGTTTTTTTATCATCACGGTGTGCTGGTGTCAATGTGACAAGAAGATCTATTTGATATGGATGTTGCACAACTTACACAACTTTCCACATCTTCAAACGCAGCTGTGACTGTAGAGCTTCAGGAATTGTCTCTAGTGTTCTTCAGAACTGAATTAATAATCACTGTGCAATACAGATTCACCAATCGCCTGGATATCTAATATGAGTTTCGGTCAAGCAGTCACAGTCAATTTTCATGCAGATATAAAAGAGTTAACTTTCAGTCATGCCCTTCGTTGTTATTGTCTTGTATTGTATGTGTTGTGTAATTTAATAACAATGTTTGTTTAGTCTAAATGGATTTTCCACTTGTTTTGCCACTGTTAATGTCAGAGACTAATGCCTTTTCTGCAAATAATGAGATTAAACAAGATACTTACCCTGCAAACAAAACAATAATCTTAAAACATAACTCTAAAGCCCATTTTAACATCATATGGAGAGTTTACCGAGGCCCAGACCAGCTTTTCTGCACAGTAATTCTGTATGTTTTTTCTCTTCTTTTTATCACATGTAATCTAGTATTTCCTTGATCTGTCCCTATAAATATAAGACTGTCAAACTGGCCGACATGTAACCACTATGACCAATTCTAGACAAGGAAATTTCCTGCCCTTGTACAGAGTGGGTGAACATCAATATAGAGACACAGGCACTTCTGGCAAGACAAAACAAGACAGGCTGTACTCATAAATTAAGTAGAAATAGAACTATTCTCCTAGTTCTGTGCCCTAATTAGGTACAATTTAGGGACACATTCCTTCTCCACTTCACAAAGCTTTGCAATACCCTGTTTCTGGTAGATGAAACTCTACAAAGTGCAAGCCTAGCAGAATGTGACTTGCTGCGCAGATCTAAAACACTTGGAAACATTTATGTATTTGATGCTTAGGCAAATGTAAACCGTTTTAATATCCTACTTATTCTAAAGCATTTCTCCTTTGTTGCAGACCATCCCTATTGTTGAGTCCTGACAGAGGTATATAAAAACCAAATAAAAAAATTGGCTTTCTAATCTGTACACTGCAGGAGGTCACTGCTATATGATTTACCTCCTCTAATGAAATGTCTAGTTTGCCCATCGGCACGCTATTGTTAGTTCTCTTGGCCACAAACACATGCCGGATAGACGGACAGCTCTTCACTGCTTTATCCACCGTGGACTTCAGATCGAAGATACGGCCGCCCCTCACACCTTGGTTGCATGTGATGACAAACTTGCACTGGGCTGTGTATGGAAGAGAAAGAAAAAAATCAAACACACACTATCCAGTCAATGTACAATAACTGATACAGCCAATGAGCTAACGTACTTTATATATGATGGCTCTGCATGTGTAAATACACTTCATTTTAGGTCATTTTTAAGAACGCATTTGATAAGTTCACTATATTTTTAAGAAACCTGTTTCAACCGAACCGCTGTTTTTGGATGTTATTTGTTCATAATAAGATCAGAAAGAAACATCTGCTCAGTGTCTGCTGTATTAAATAAGATAATGAATGGCCTCTCTAAGAACAAACACCCTCTGAAACTTATCTCTGTCCAGACCATCACGTACACACACACAAATATCCCAAAATACACAGGGTTTTTGTTTAACTAACTAGCTATCCCTAATTTAGTGTGACTCTTCAGTCGAGCTCAGCATTCCAGGAAAGTATACAGGAACTTTAGAAGAATTGAATAACTAGTAGAGGACTTTAATCTTTGTAGTTACGTTTAATAGTCAGCAAAAAAACGAAATTGACCATGTTAATGTTTTAATATAATTTCAATGTGCTTGGCACTGATAAATTGTGTACAATAAACACAATTTATCAGTGCGCATAAAAAGTCTTCACAAACTTTCACCAAAATATAATAACTTGCTCTGCCACTGAAGTGACTTGACTGATGTCACCAAGCCCATTTTTATTTCTATTATATTTCTATAGAAATCTACACTACTGTTCAACAGTTTGGGGCTTTTCTAATGTTTTTGAAAGAAGTCTCTTATGTTTACCAAGATTACTTTTAATTTATACCTGCAGAAATGCAGAAAAAGTTTTATTTTAAAAGAACTGTTATATTTGAATATGTTTTAAAATATAATTTATTTATGTTGATTGTGAAGCTGAATTTTCATGAGCCATTATTCCAGTGTCACATGATCATTCAGAAAAATGAAAAAATGTAAAAAAAAAACATACTGACCCCATACTTCTGAACAGTAAATTAAAACGGTTTCTATAGAAACCTATACATTTCTATAAACTTCCACTTTTAACTAACCATTTAGCATTTGCCAAATCTTTGTCATTAAATATCCTCCTAAAACCTGTTGTGAATGCCATTTCATGCTTCCTTTAAAAAGACCAGAAATTAAAGCAACTGACCCTTCGCTAAACCCCACCCTAAACCATTACTGACCAATCCTGCCTAAGCAACTGTTGCCATGCATAATTTTCTCAGACAAGCTTTTGCACATCTTGAACGTCTGTTTGTTCAGACAGTTTCAAACACAACTTTCCAAAAATGATCAAAAAATAAAAGAGCATGTTTTTCTAGATCACTTTTAATAGTGGGTACCCTGAGAGGATATAATAAGCAGTATAACTGACCTAAGCTTGAATTATTGTGTAAATTTTGTTCATTTAAAATCATCATGGTCAGATAGCCATTTTGTTCAGTTTATCTCAGAAAAGATCTCCACATTCCTTGAAATCAATTCTACAGAAGGGATTTCTGCATCTTTACTTTGGGAAACGCTCAAAGTAATTTCTCGTTCTGCTTATATTAAGAAGCTGCATAATAAAATGCTTTTTGAACTTTCTGAACAAATTGGTAAACTAGACCAGATTTACGTGCAACACCCCAACTCCATTATTATATAATGAAAGTTTTTTTTTTCCAATTTGAATATAACCTTCTTTCCACCACCCATGTTAAGCAGCTTCTTCTTAAATCATGACACCATTTTTATGAGTTCAGTGATAAACCAGGTAAAGCACTGGCACTACAACTTAGACTTAAAACTGCAAAAAAATGTATCACCCAAATCCAAACCCAAGAAGACAATATTGTATTAGACTCCAAAGAAATTAATAATGAATTTAAATCTTTTTTACTTCTCATTGTATCAGTCAGACTCCCTTAAAGATCCTAATGTTACCCGTTGTTTTTTTTATATATAAATCTCAACATTCCTCAAATTAATAGTGAATCAAAAGCCAAATTGGATGAACCTATTAGTTTAGCTGAAATTTTGCAATCTATTGCACAAATGCAGAGTGGAATCCAGATGGCTTTCCTGCAGAGTTTTTAAAAAGGTTTTCCCCACCGCTTCTCTCCGTCTTTGAAGAATCTCTAAATAATGGTGGTCTCCCTCCTTCTTTGCGCCAAGCATAAATCTCTTTTAGGTTAGAAACTGTTATTTAATCATCATTCATCCAGAACAAAATGGCTTGATAAACGATAGACAGGGCTTTTTAATATCAGAAAATTTATGAACATAATTTACACTTCAGTCTGACTCATTTGTGCCTGAGGCCTTAGTCTCTCTCGATGCAGAGAAGGCATTCAATCGTGTTGAGTTTTTTTACTATTTATTCTATACATTAAAAAAAATTGGGTTTGGTGATAAATTTGTGTCCTGGGTAAAACTTAATTTCTCTTTATGCAGATGACGTGCTGTTATCGGTTTCAGATCCAGAAACCTGTCTTTCTTATGTCTTGAATGTTCTAAGACAGTTCAGTGGTGTCTCAAGTTATAAATTTAACATAATTAAAGGGGTCATATGATGCGATTTCAATTTTTCCTTTCTCTTTGGAGTGTTACAAGCTCTTGGTACATAAAGAAGATCTGTAAAGTTGCAAAGACTAAAGTCTCAAATCCAAAGAGATATTCTTTATAAAAGTTAAGAGTCAACCACGCCTACCTAAAACGGCTCGTTCTAACACGCCCCCACATGTCTACGTCACGATGTGGGAAGATTTGCATAACGCCGCCCAAATGTTCACGCAAAGAAAGAATGCGTAACTTTTGTTCTCGCTGTAGTATTGTTGTTGCTGCCGTGCCATGTCGTGGAGACGCTGTATGTTTCGTTGTGAAAGCGAAACTACTTTGTTTGGCCTTCCAAAAGAGGACGATATCCACTTCGTCATGCCTGGAGCTGATCCGTGCTGGTTGCTGAGGAAATACATCAACTTCGCGCTGTGGATCGCCGGATCGGCTTTCACCGTGGACGAAGCCAAGTCCAGCCCGGGGTCGTCACATGTGGTTGCTGCAAGCCCGCCGAACGCTCCTTCATTGAATCCGCTGGCTGCGCCGTTCTCAAGCCCACCCGCCTCCACTCACTCAAGCCAGCCTCTGCTCACTCAAGGCCGCCGGCCGCCGCTCTCTCTAGCCCGCCGTGTGTTTCGTTGTGAAAGAAAAATTATTTTGTTTGGCCTTCCAAAAGAGGACACGACTAGAAATCAGTGGTTAAGTTGTATTTACAACACTGTTCCAGAACA
>NW_015505183.1:2918425-2923005 GCF_001515645.1 Sinocyclocheilus grahami
ATTATGTCTCCACTGGATGCAACAAATGCCTCGTTTATAATGGGTATTAATATTTTTGTCTCGTCGCTCCGGCCTGACAGGGTATCACAATATGGTAAAGGGCGTAACATTTCCGTCACATTCACTCTCACAGTCGAATGCACTCACCTTCTGCTTGATAATTGCTAAAAGGCTTATATTACTGAACTGGAAAAATCCTTTGCCACCCATTGCCACCCAGCTACTTTAATTGGATGCACGACCTGATGCAGCTTATTCAACTAGAAAAAGATCAGATTTACAATAATTGGCAATACAGAAAAATGTTACACTACTTGACAACCCTTCTTGTCACATTTAAAAACAATATATATTAAAGGAAGAGGTAAGAAAATAAGAAACCCCCTTTTTTATACCTGGGCTTTACAATTTCTTTCCCTTGCCCCTGATTTATTAATAAATGGAGAGCACAAAAGAAAAAACATATTGTTGGAAGTGTTTATGAACTAGGTGCAAGTCATTCCCCAACCCCTTCCCCCCCCTTTTTTTTTACTGCTGCATTTTATGTATATATTCGTATTTACTTATTTATTTGTATTGCTTTTATTATTATTAATTTTTTTCTTATTTGTTTGTTTTTTGTATTGTTCTTGCAAACATTTATAAATCTATTTTGTGTTTGACTCCGAGAGTAAAGAAGTTTTTGACTAATTTAATCTTGATCTCTGTTAATAGATTGAAACAATTGCTGTTCTATTGACTTTTTCATTTTTGTATCCCTCTGATTAAATAGCATCAATAAAATGAGATAAACTAAAAACATCATAGATATTTTTTGCACTGATTTGTAGTACCGCTCTTGTAAAAACTACTTTACAGCTGCTGAGAAAAACAGTTCTCTGCTTTATGATGAAACAACTTTAGTTTACTCACCATCCTGAATTCTGCCAGCCAGAGCCTCTGAGCTGAACCCGGCAAACACCACAGTGTGTACGGCACCGATACGAGCACAGGCCATCATGGCTGCTACTGCCATAGGAGACACAGGCATGTAGATGGCCACCCGCTCTCCCCTCTGGACACCATAACTCTTTAAAGTGTTGGCAAGGCGACAGGTCATCTCCAGAAGCTCCCTGAGATTTGAATGTTTTACAGATATAAACATACAGCTGAGTAACAGGAAATTGTGCAGGTGGGAAAGTAAATATGTGATAGTTTGATTTCAAGTGGTTCAACTTGCATGGAAACACTGAAGTCACATGGTCATAATGCACCAAACTTGTATTTATGGGGTGTAGTTTAATAGTGTATATATATTACAATAAAGTACTGTCAAGCTTTTGTTGGCCTAATGAACATATTATTATGCCAGATTGAATCTGAGGAAACTGTTAATCAGGATCTAGGGTCATAGATGAGAAACAGACACGTGTCTGAGAACTCTACAGTACAGCCTGTATAGTAGAAACATCAGGCCTCAAGCATTTCTTGATCTCCTCCATATGCTTGTGAGATCAGGGACAAAACACTTTCACTTTCATACTAATGCGCATCAATGTTTTTTAACTTCCTGTTCGCACGTGGAAGCAGGAAAGTGGCATGTACATGTACACTGCTACACACATGACTGATTGTGCAATCTGACTGCTTTTTCACAAAACGCCCTCAAATGATTCCTATCTGACCTAGAACAAGAGATACTGGGAAACTAATCTTCACATTTCCGCAATAAAAGATGAGAAATAGTTCATTTTCAAGGTTCAGTGTGCAGGCTAGATCAGAGGAAGCAGCCTGCTGACTGTTGTGTTTTGGTAACATTGAGGACAGTAGGTAAGTCCTGTAAATATTTAGCCTACTGTTAACAGCAGTGATCTGAACCACAGCCAGGAATATTCAATCTTTATTTCAAGCACTACAGTAGAGAGCGGAGGGACGCACATTCCATCACAGGACCCTCAAAACCTGCCTTTGTTCTCCATAAGAAAGCCCATGTGAAGGAATCCCCCCCAAACTCTTCAGTAGTGTGCTCTCATTTTACATGTTAACCGTGTCAATCCCAGCAAGGCCAGGATTTCTAATCTATTACAATATTATAAAGAACAGTATGAAAACTGACTCTACTAAATCATAAAAATGCCATAATATGTTTGCAGATATTTAAGAAACATGCTAAGTTAACATACTTGTTTATCTGAAAAACAATGCTACAGTCAGTTATTCTCCTTTAAAAATGTAGGTTCCGGGCCGGAATGTCGGTCTCTATTTTGGGTTGTGAAACCCGCCCACTGCCAGTTTACCCAATTGTATTTCGGGACCCCGGGTTGCCAGTTGGCGGAAAACACAGCGTATTTCATTTCATTCATCGTCAAGTGCGCTGGTTCTTGTTGCTGTCGTCAATCTGGCAACCTGCGTGTGCATCAAGTCTGAGGAGGAGGGGCCAGGTGAAAAAAACCCTCTCCAATATTTTGAATTTGTACTGCAATACCTAGTTCAACCACTCAGTGTCAATCCTACATACAGCACCTTTAAAGATTAACTTTAGGTGAGCATTAGATGACTGTAAAGGTAATCTAAATGAAAACCTACAATCCTAGTCTTATGTGAGCGGAATTCATTAGGAAAATATGCTATTTGCTCTCAATACCACTGGAACAATAACTTGCATTGCTGTTACTGTTTACTGAAACTATTAAAATCGTTTTCATTAATTGAAATAAAATAAATAAAATATAAATATTAGATGAATAGACAAATGAAAAATGACATAACTGACTGACATAAAGCTGACATACTAAAATCACTAAAACTTAAATATTATATTTAAGCTAAACAGAAATATTGAAAAACAAAAACGAATAAAAATGACAAGTGCATAACAAAATTACTAAAATTAGAATGAAAACATTATATATAAAAAGCTAACTATACAAAATATATACTATAATATAAATACATACAACTAAATAAATGCTATAATATTATATAAATAGTCAAATATAACTGCTAACTTGTTACTATTGGCAATGGCAACAAGTATGTAATCAATAGGCAGTAGTGTCTAACTGATTGCCAGTCACTATTTGAATAAATTATATACCGGCAAATCTAAAATAACAGCATCATGAAAGTAGTTACTAGTTAGTTTAAAGAGACACATGTAAAAACTGCTTGCTTCAAAACCTGTGTGTTGAAAATGTAAGTCTGGGGGTAGGGTAAAGAGCCACATGCAAATTTCTCAGGACCTTCAAATGTACCTGTATGTGATCCTTTCTTCTGTGCCAGGTTCATCTTTCTCCCAAATCAAGGCTACTCTGTCTGGATCCTTTGCCACGTGTACATCCAAACAGTTCACTGTCAATCATTGTAATAGGAAATTACTATATGCTTACTGTTGACAAGAAAGAAGGTTGTTCTTTGTGGATGTGAAAATGTAAGTATTACAATCTCAGTTAAAATAAAGACTTTTATTTCTGATCTAGCATATAGGCCAGTGGAGGTTTATCAGCGATGGAAACACGATACACGGTTAAAGAAGAAAGGTGTGACACTCACCAGAGACGTTCAGTTGCCCTCCAAGAAACCAGTTGATTTTCCCGCTGGAGAGATCGCAGTCCGTCACTTGATCGAAAGGTTTGGTCCATGCCAGCCTTTCCTTGGCGATGGATCCCCAGAAAGTTTCTGGATCTTTGACTGACAGTTCATATAAATCTGAGTAGGTCTTCCCAGCGAGATGCGAGCTGAGGACCGGTTGAGCCGCGCCGATGCTGCTGCTGCTGCTGCTGGACAGAGACCTGGCGTGACACCGTGAGATCAACACAACACTTTTACTTTTGCGCACACATTTCTTGTTCCTAAATATTACATTCCCCCTGGCCAAAGAATTCAGCAAACCTATGCTCACACGTCCAGCCATTATTCCGCCCAGTCTGTGCTGGAGTGAAGTTTGCTCAAGTTTCCACAGCCCGTGGCCGTGACTGTTCCTCACAAGACTCAAGAGAGGGAGGAGGACACTTGTTGACAGAGAGCTGGAGTGAAGAAAAACTCAAACCGCCCCCTAAATCAGCTTCGTTATGAACCAAACCATGCCATGAATCACAGGAGCTTTGGCTTTCACAATCGATTCTAACACTGCAATTTCCTTTATTGATTGGGAGTTTTGGATGTTACGTAAAATTGGATTGTACGGTCGTACTGCACTTACACAACCACCGGAAACATTAAAGACTTTCAATGGTTTCAGATCAAGACGCGAAAACATGTTTTGTTATGAACATATTCTGTGACAATAAATCGTTTCAAAGCAACCATATGTTGCATATCATCACGTGAACCGTCTTTTTGTCCCATGGTAAAGTGATCATTTTATAATGACGTTTGGATCAAACGGTTTCACTTTTCGGTTTCTAAAACTGGATCATACATGCGACACGTTAGGTCTCTGGACGTTGTACTCAACTACCCAAGCTATTGCTGCCCCCTAGTGGAGGAGGGGCAGTTTAGATAGATAGATAGATCTTTCAATTAAATTCGATTCAATTTATGCTTTATTATTGGCATGACAATTGTTACAATGTATTGCCAAAGCATAGTGTTTACATTGA
>NW_015505183.1:2923027-2923841 GCF_001515645.1 Sinocyclocheilus grahami
CATAATGTACAACACGGGTATAAATTCATTGTAAATTGATTATTAAATTGTTTGATTAGGGTTTATACATAAGTTCCTTGACAGAGTTCAAGATAAATCCTTTAATCTTACTACTGGAGCTGCTAGTTTGCTAGTTTCAAACGATTAATAAAAAGCAAGCACAAACTATTCAAAAGCGGCATTCCTTCCGGTGCACCCAGTGTCCGAATTCACTACTCGTTTTCATTCACTCCTTCTAGTGAACTGAATTAGTGACCTAATGTAGGGAATAGTGAATGAAGGTATAGGGGGCGATTTCGGACACAGTACACTGTTATACAAGCTGTACACTCACTACTTTACATTGTAGCAAAGTGTCATTTCTTCAGTGTTGTCACATGAAAAGATATAATAAAATATTTACAAAAATGTGAGGGGTGTACTCACTTCTGTGAGATACTGTATATATATATGTATGTATATACATATATATAAATAAACATGCATGTATATTAAGTAGAACAAATCAACATTTTAGTATTCTATGAACAATTTAAAATTGAGTGTGTGTGTGTGTGTGTGTGTGTGTGTGTGCGTGTGTGTGTGCGTGTGTGTGTGTGAGAGAGAGAGAGAGAGAGAGAATGTGTGGCAATGAGCTGCATTGCACCATAGACTTAGTTCCTACACACACCTTCAGGAAGTCTCAGTCCTTTTGGGCCTCTCAACAGAATGTGCTGTTCAGTGTCCTGTGACAGTTTGGACTGAGAGAGCGTGATCATGTTTATTTAAATGTGTTATTTATGGGTTTCCCCTTTTCACCTTAAATAATTTATAT
>NW_015505183.1:2923942-2944469 GCF_001515645.1 Sinocyclocheilus grahami
ATATATATATATATATATATATATATATATATATATATTTATTTATTTATTGTGGACCTGTTTTGTTTACATTTGTTACTAACCTAAGATAACATTTTCTGAGCGAGTTAGACACTGCATTAAGTACCGAGCCATTCTTCAATAAAGGCTTTCCAGTGTAACGAGAAGTGAAGGTATTTGTGATCAATTATAAAGCTACATTTTACCGTAATTTGCAGTAAAATCCCCACCAAAAGTAATTAAGGCACTCATGGGGTTAAAAATACTGTAATATGACGTAGGGATCGGATTAGCCAATCAGGCTGTGGGGGCGTGGTAAATCTCGGAAGCATAGGGCGGAGCTTCACGGCAGCGTTTAGCTGGCACGAAAGTTTGCTTTGTGTGAGTAACTGAAACAAGTATGCAGATATTATAGTGCGGGAATTGTTGCGATATGATAATGCAACGAGGAAGCTTGTGTAAATAAATCATTTCATATATTTAATGACGTGTTTGAGCAAATGAAAAAATCTTGATGCACTTCACATCCTGGTTGAACTATTGAAATTGATTGTCATGAAAACAGACCACAAGCTCCTCATATTTCCTTAATATTATATATATATATATATATATATATATTCCTTGATATATAATCAAGTATTTTGTTGAATGTGTTGTGAAATGGTGATAAAGTAATTTATCAAACGTATTTATTCTGTTTTATTCTATCACAGAGAATTACATCTTTGATATGTTAATAATCTGTAAATTTGACTATGCAATGCATGACTACTGTTATCTATGAAACAGCTTTGGTAATATCCTCTGAAATACAGTTTAAACTTACTTTTAATCCAGTTTCTTATGCTGCTTAATTTTGGAAATCAAGTTGTCTGCAGAACAGGAACACTCCCGATGTAGTGACAACTGACCCATTGCAGGTTTGAAGACAGATTAACCAATTAGTGTGTATCATCTTAACCTGCAGGTTCAGCTTTCATGACTCCAAAATGGGAGCTGGTATCTCTACCTCGATGGGAGATGACGGCATACTGGATTCTCTCCTTCTTCTCCCATCTCTATTCTTTCTACCAGTTGCACAGGTTTTCTAAAGGTGAGCTGCCATCTGCCCAGAACAAAATGCAATTCTCCAGCTTACAAAAAAGGATCTCAGGAATCTTAGATCTCAGTAATTATATAATTTCACAATACTTAATTATCAAAGGAAAACAGATTCAAATCCCAAACCTAATACATACTTATACTTAATCCTCATCCGTCCCTCGGGTCATTTTGACCCAAAAAGTTTTTTCAAAAAAATTCTAAAAATCGTGTGTTGACCGTACCGGTCCAAGATTTCTTTACTTCGTTCAGACTTGCACCGGGAATACACACAAAAATTTGAGTGGATTCGAGGAGTTTAAATGGGTGCAATAAAAAAAAAGTAACAAAAGTGTCCCTCGTGGGTCATTTTGGCCTGCATAGGAATGAATGGAATTTACGAGAATCCAGTAAATATTTATACCCAAACGAAGGGCTAAGACTACAGAATATCCTCAATACACACACACACATGCACAAACACACACATGGTACTACACACACTCTCATAGAACACATTGTAATATTTTTCATGTTTCTCCTGGGATATGACTGTCATTTTTTCCTTTTTTCTTTACGTAACAGTTAGATTTGAGTGATGTGGGGAAGACCAATGAGTTTATATCATATTTATAGTTTTAAAAATATATATTTATTTCATATTTATGTAATTGTATGAATATGCATATGTTTAGGTTATAATTGAGTTAGAATTTTATTTATTTTTTTACAAAATTTGGATTTTGTAATGTTTCAATATATATTTTAATCCATAAACAAACAAATTGAAGCTTTAAGATTATCTAATTTCTCATGTTTCACTGGTTTTGCTCATTTAAAAATCTTCTTAGGGTTCTATAGGCCCCTCTAGTGGCTGTAACCATAAAACGCAATTTTATGTCATTTTTCTCCACCAGATAGCATCAGAGACACTCGGTGACTCAAGGCCATCTGTTGGTTTTTGATGAAACAGGACTGAAATTGCATCTTTCTTTGTTTTGTTTTTTTGGTGAAATAATGTACAAAAACTGCTTATTTGCTTATGTTTTCTTAAAAATATCCAGAATAAAAGGTAAATATGATAAAAAATCACCAAAAAATAATAGGAAAAACCTACATAAAAAATGTGAAAAAATATATATAAAAATGTTCCAACATAAGCTTTCTGGACCAAAAATAAAATTAGTGTCAATTTTGGCCTTCGGGTCATTTTGACCCACGAGGGACACTTTTTTATAGGTTCGGGAGGGACGGATAAGAATAAGCAAAAAAATTTGCAACAGAACAAGATGCATATTGCATAACCATTAGACAGCCACCACCCCACAAATTTGTCCGCTAGACATAAACAAAACATGAATTATTCAATGAATACCATATACCTGTTCAATCATTTATTTGGATGAAATTAATATAAAATAAAAAATTTTGCTGCAATTTTAGTGCACACATGGGCTTTACTCTATGACGTGTTCGTTTGAAAAGGGCTGCTGTGGTGTGTGTGTGTGTGTGTGTGTGTGTGTGTGTGTTGGGGGGGGTTGCTCGTTCTTGTCATGTTAACTGCTGACTCTAAGGGCTCTGAAAAGGTTGTACTGTCATTTTGAGGGACGATGGGATCTCAGGTCAGCAAAAGGCTACACACAGCACCCATTTTTTATCTCTTTCAACCAGACATGCCAGTCAAAAAAGTGCAAAAATAAAGCTTCAAAATAGGGTCCTCATGCACAGAGAAAACACTGCATAGATAATAACAGTGAGTGAAACTGCTGATACATTTAAACCTAAATCTTTTAGCCATCAGACAAACAGCGTTTTTAAAGAACGCCATCTAGTCGTTAAGTTATGTTGTCTGAGAGAAAACATGTTGAAGCTGAACTGAATACTTGAGATGCTAGGCAAAACATTTACTTTATATATTTGTAAAGGAAATCAGTCAGTCAGTGTTCTTTAGTTTTATTCACAGGTTGAACATGGCAAACTGGTTAATTTTTATCTTTAATATTGCTTTTTGTGTCTAATCGCTTAGGTCTGACATTTTTTGATCCTGAAGACACGTTAAACACCATTAATCACATTGTCTTTGACGTGATTCAATATACAAAATATGACTCCAGGTCAGTGACACATAAGATCTATATCACAGCAAACATGCCCATGAGAAGACTTTGTGCAGTCTTTGTGTTCCAACATAGTGAAACCACCAGATGGCACCGTGCTCTTACTTCTATTTCCGTGTACACTTTTATTTCCAGAAAAAGTGTGCGTGTTTATGATAGTGTGGATAGATCCTTGCCTGCAAGTGCACCCTGCAGGAAAACCGTCTGTCGAGGTGATGAGAGGTCTGTCCTGAGAAACTGGATGAAGAGAGAGAGGGGCGGGGTGGAGAAAACGATACCAAACTGACACTGCATTGCAGGGGAGAAAGAATAGAGTTAATACATGTATGCAGAGAATATGCAAGTGATCTTATCCTTCATCTGAAACTTCCAACTACAAGATCCAATATTCAGAATTTTTTCATCCATTTTTCAACACGTGCCTTGAAGTTCTTGTGTTCTGCGCAGTGACACAGTTGATTTGAAGGGATTTTTCACCTAAAAATGAAAATTCTGTCATCATTTCAAACCTGTATGACTTACTTTCTTCTGTGGAAAACCAAGGAGAAGTTTAGCAGAATGTCAGAGCTGCTTTCACCCTGACAAAAGTGGATGGTGACAAGTTCGCATTTATTGTAATAACTTGGATGTTCTGCTAAACTTTCCCTTGAAAACCATACAGGTTTGGAATAACATGAGGGTGAGAAAACAGAATGACAGAATAATAATTTTTTGGTGAACCATCTCTTCAAGAGAAATTTTGCTTTGAAACCGTCATGTCCTATAGTGTCCGTATCATAAAAGTGGAGAATGACGTGAATGCTGAACATCTTAGATAAGTGGTTCTCAACCAGGGGGCTAGGGCCCACTAAGGGGTCTCAACAAATGTCTAAGGGGGTCTTAAGGGATGTCAGAATATGTTAAAGGGGTCATATGATGCTTTTTTTAAAGATCATTATTTTGTGTATTTGGTGTAACAGAATATGTTGATATGCTTTAATGTTCAAAAAACACATTCTTTTTCAAATACTGTACATTATTGTAGGTCCTCTATGCCCCGCCTCTCTCAAACGCTTCGTTTTCTACAAAGTCCCTCCTTCCGACAAGCACAGTCTGCTCTGATTGGCCAGCTGACCCAGTGCATTGTGATTGGCTGAACACCACAAGCACTCGTCGGAAATGTAACGCCCCTTACCATAATCGCGAGCTTCTTATTTCAAAATAAATGTAAAGACAGTAAATCAGTTTTTACCATCAGTTCAAGCCCAAAAGGTGAACAGTCGCGTGACAGACAGTGATGAAGCTGGCTTTAGTCTTTGCAACTTCAGGGATCGTATCTATGCACAATCGGCTTGTAACACTCCAAAGAGAAAGGAAAACTTGAAATCGCATCATATGACCCCTTTAAAATAATACAAAACATGCATCAAAATAAGCCAAAACAACTAAAATAAAGATATATCTTATTTTAATTCACGCCCTCAACAACTGTATTAAAAAAACATGGGTATATGATGAAGCCTAATTTTAAAAGTGTGATCTCTAGGCCTGGAAAAGTCATATAAGTTAATAAAATCATAAACTCCATAGATGTTTTTATAGTGAATATTATGAATGAATATTATAAATAAATTTTTCAGTTATACCAAGCTAAATTTTTACTTATGCCAAGCTATTTTTTATTTGATATATTATACTTTATATTAGCTAATTTTATTTTAGCAATTGTGATTTTATTTTTTTAAATCTTTATCCTTAATCCTTGTCGAGTAAATCATAGTAATTGGACCTTGTTGTGAGCAATAGGGGACCATGGAATCAAAAAAGTCTTAAATGTTTATTATGTGTTGTATAGTTC
Source organism: Sinocyclocheilus grahami (assembly GCF_001515645.1). Classification (NCBI taxonomy): domain Eukaryota; kingdom Metazoa; phylum Chordata; class Actinopteri; order Cypriniformes; family Cyprinidae; genus Sinocyclocheilus; species Sinocyclocheilus grahami. The sequence goes on from NW_015505183.1 coordinate 2,928,980, forward strand.
TTGTGAATTAGATTTTGGGAACACCAAAAATACATTTGCCAAATACACTTCATCAAGGTGTATACTCACTTGGCCAGTAACCATAATTCTGATTTTAGTTAGCTAAAATAGTCCTGTGTGCGGACTTTGTTTACCTCCCGAATAGTGTGTGGGAAATGTGTTTTCTTTGTGTGATTGACAGAGCATGAGGTCAGCCTGGACAGAGAGGTGCAGCTGGAGAGAGGATTCCTTATATGGGGATTCAAGAAGGTGAGAGAACACGTGGTAATTATATTAGTGACTTTAATCAGGGTGACACATTTGGCTGATGCACCCCACCAACCCCAATTTCCTGTTTCCCGCTCAATCATCAATTTCGTTTTATACAGAAATGCTAAACACACAGACACTCCATGCGTGTATGCATTTGTATATGTTTGGGTTTTTCTGTCTGTGTTTTTTTAGGACCCTACTGATTTTGAGTGGAGTTTTTGGAATGAGTGGGCGTGGCAATCTCTTTTGTGGTCTCTGATTGGCCATGCTGTGGTGTCCAGATTAGCGGCTTATTTTCTGCCTCAGGTAAGTTTAATTCAGAGCAAGTGAACTTGAGCAAAGTCATCAAATATTTGCATGTTTCTAAATTTTTTCTTGTGCATTTATGTTACAGTTCCGACTGGCAGTCTTAACGGTGTATGGCGTCCTCTCAGCTGGTTGGCTTCTGGGAGTGCGGGGCTTGACTCTTTTGATGCTGCATCTGAGCATCACACTGGTGGTTGCTCAGCTACGTAGCTCCATCCTCTCATGGGTTTGCTCCCTCCTGCTGCTCTCCACGCTCAATGTCACTGCCTTTCAGGATTTTCAGGTGTGTATATGTGTGTGTGTGTGTGTCAGTAATAGCTGTAAACCATGTATGTGATGCACCAAATTTTCTTTTCCTCTAAAGATGCATGAAAGTGTCCAATTTAAAGGGTTTGTTCACCCAAAAATGAAAGTCTGTCCTCATTTACTCACTTTCATGTTGTTCCAAGTCGTTATGGCTTTTTTTTTTCTTGGAACACAAAAGGAGATATTTGAATGATGTGCTGGTTGCTTTTTCCATGAAATTATCATGAGCGATGGCTAGATCTTTCAAGCTTAAAAAAGGATGCAAAACCACATAAATGTATCATAAAACTGTCAAAAAAATGGCCATATGACTCGTGCACCATATTCAGTATTCATGAGGGAAATAGCGATGCCTGACTTGAATTTGCCTTTCAGGATTTTCAGGTGTGTATATGTGTGTGTGTGTGTGTCAGTAATAGCTGTAAACCATGTATGTGATGCACCAAATTTTCTTTTCCTCTAAAGATGCATGAAAGTGTCCAATTTAAAGGGTTTGTTCACCCAAAAATGAAAGTCTGTCCTCATTTACTCACTTTCATGTTGTTCCAAGTCGTTATGGCTTTTTTTTTTCTTGGAACACAAAAGGAGATATTTGAATGATGTGCTGGTTGCTTTTTCCATGAAATTATCATGAGCGATGGCTAGATCTTTCAAGCTTAAAAAAGGATGCAAAACCACATAAATGTATCATAAAACTGTCAAAAAAAATGGCCATATGACTCGTGCACCATATTCAGTATTCATGAGGGAAATAGCGATGCCTGACTTGAATGAATTGTTCTTTTGAATCAAAACTGTTGTCAATAGCTTAATTTCAGAGAGGTTGCATTCAGTAGTGTTTGTGCACCACACTCAGCGGTCCTGCAAAAGTAATGTAGGTTGTGAGGAAATCAGAAATTTCCAAGATGTTGTGTATATAATTTGCAGGTCTAAGTATCAATATGTGGGAGCTTCCAGACTTCCCAGGAGAGGAGGAGTGTCTGCAGTTTTCATAATTTTAGTTTAGGTTTTAGCAAGTTTATGTTATTTGAATATCTCTATTTGGCTTTAATTTATTTGATTTATTTTTCAGTTTAATTTTTAATAGTTTTAGTACTTAAGCTTAAATTTATTTAATTTAGTTGCCAAGGTAACATTTCTAATTGTCTGGTTTTCTTAGTTTTTCATCTTATATTTATATTTTATTTAATTTCAGTAACAAAATGTAATTATTTTATTTCTAATAACAACAAAAAAAAATTTTTTAATAGTTTTAACATTTTTTAGTTTTAGTTAGCAATTACAAAACTGGTTGATTTGGTTGTGAAAACCATTATGAATGGTTCATGGATAAGTCAAACTGATTTATTCAACTTATTTCTTAAGTTAAAAGTTCCCTGGAGGTAAAGATTATTAGTGAATAGCTTCAGTTTTGGTCTATTTCTCACACAAATGTTTTATGGCTTCAGGAGGCTTGAAATATAGAACATGAATCACATGGAGCAGTTGTGTGCCCTTTTATGAACATTAAAGTGTTAGTTCACCCAAAAATGAAAATTAGGCTGTGTTTTACTCACCCCCGAGGCATCCTAGGTGTATATGACTCTTCTTTCAGATGAATCCAGTCGGAGTTATATAAAAAATTGTCCTGGCTATTCCAAGCTCTATCATTGCAGTCAGCGGGTGTTGCAGTGCTTCAGTCCAAAATAAGTGAAATAAAAAGCACCCATCCATAAAAAAAGTGTCTCACACTGCTCCGGGGGGTGAACAAAGGACTGTAGCGAAACGATGCGTTTTTGTAAGACAAATATCCATATTCAAAACGTAATAATCACTTTAATCTAGCTTGTGCCAACAGTTGTACACGGAAGCAGCTCCAGGCGGATGACGTATGAGGTCAGCGTTGCGCATGCACCGGTGAGTCTCGTGAAAACCAACGTTTGTTTACAGGAGCAAAGGAAGCAAAGTTTCCTTAATTTAGCAAAGGGAATCCGGTCTCCTCTTGGCTTATATCGAAATCCTCTGACATTCTTCTTTACAAATCCTCGTTTTGTACTTCTAATTAGTGACCGTTTTTTTGTTTTGATCTCTGCGCTGCATTTCCACGTGCGTCACTTCTGAGTGGCGCATGCGCAACGCTGACCTTATACGTAATTCCCCTGGAACTGCTTCCGTTTACAACAGTGAGCACAAGCTAGATTCAAGTGATTTTTACGTTTTGAATATGGAGATTTTTCTTACAAAAACGCATCGATTTCGCTACAGGAGGACTTTGTTCACCCCGGGGAGCCATGTGAGACACTTTTTTTTTAATGGATGGGCGCTTTTTATTTCACTTCTTTTGGACTGAAGCACTGCAACACCCGCTGACTGCAATGATAGAGCTTAGAATAGCCAGGACAATTTTTAATCTAACTCTGACAGGATTTGTCTGACAGAAGAAAGTCATATACACCTAGGATGCCTCGGGGGTGAGTAAAACACAGCCTAATTTTCATTTTTGGGTGAACTAACCCTTTAAAAGCTTAAATTCCCATTTATTTTAATTGCATGGAAAAGAGTGACCAGCACAATCTTCAGAATTTCTCCTTTTGTGTTCCACAAAGTAAGGCATACAGGTTTGATGAAATGGTATTTGGATGAACTACCTGTATCCCTTTAAAGCTATCTGTATTGATGGGGTGAGGTGGGATGGACCGAGTGAGGGATTTGTCTGGATCAGGTCCAGCAGAGTCTGTGCTGTCTCCAGGGCTCTCAGAGCACATCTGCAGAGCTCCGCAGAGAGAATGGAGATGAGACTGAAACAAGCCTGCATTAAATGTCACCATTCTCTTCACACTCTCAAACAGTCTCCCATGCAAATATTCAAAGTCAAACGTTTACATGCACAACAGTGCTTGTGTATTTCCTTTTTTGCCGCACAATAGATGTTATAACAGCACACCAAAAAGAGCCAGCTGTCTCCCAGAAGGTCTTGTTTTTTTGTTTGTTTCTTTATCTGCTTAGTCACTTGACACAGTGAATGATTGATTGACAGCTGTCATTAGATATCTGACTGAAGGGGAAAGCAACGAGATCAACAAGCTCGAGCAGATGGAGAGGAGGAAAGAGACAGAGGGAATATTGATCTGAGTGACAAATGAGTTCCCTCCTTTCCTCGAGTTTCTCCTTGATTAATTGTGACACAGGCCCAAAGCTTCCCCTCTTAATTAAACCTTCATTTAATTATTATTTATTACTCAAAGCGGTCATTAGCATACCCATCTGAAGAACAAACAACTGTAATTTAATCTAATGTGATTTTTATTAGCTTTTAATTATCTTTTTTTTCAGTACATCTCATTTTACCTCAGTTACTTAAGGAAAAACCCTCAGGAAGACAGCAATACCATGCAGCTACCGCAGAGATCGCCATAATGACATACAAAGAAAAAACAGTGCATCAGCCAGTGACTAATTTCAGAACGCTGCCCTGTCATTTAGTGTAATTTAGAGGTGGTTATAGCTTTATTTTTGAGTGGCGATAATGAGTTTTTGAAAGTGGCTGCTGCTGTGTCTCCTGGCTGGATGCCAGCTGTCATCTTCCGAGCATGCCCAGTAGATCATAATAGTTTAGTTTCACCACAGGATCAGTGGATGCTGGTCTGAGGTGGAGAATTCTGGAAAGATGGAGCTGTGGTTTACAGCGGTTATTCATCACTTACACAGTAGCCTAGCGAACACTACTCAGTCGCTGTAATATTGTTAAGGAGCTGTCATTGCTTAACTGGAAAAATAATGACTAAATGATAAATAATAATAAAGCCTACAGAAGCCTGAATCTAATCCTGAACAAACAAAATTTATTTTTATTTGGGGGCTTTGGCAGAATTAGTAGAGGGTGACCGGAAGTTATTTGGGGAATGGGATCTGAATATATTGGAGCAATTCTTTTTTCTGTTTTTGTGGTCAGGCTGCACAGCTGTCCCTTCTGTCTGTGATTTTCTTTTTCTATGAATTTTGTAGATTGTAGATTGTGGTCCTGCTTCACCAGTTCTGACAAGATTGTGTCCTCGACTCCTCCTCTATATTTATTTATTTATTTAATTAAAAAACTTTTTTTTTTGAGGGGACACCAATGGCACTCCAGACTGACCTAATAATAATAATAACAATAATATATTACGAACGATTAATTAAAAAATAACAAAACAAATTCTCCCTGTTGCTACCACAGAGGCACATGCATCTATTAGCGCCAGCTTAATTGCAATTTAGATTTACACTGATATGCAGTTTCCTGATTTGTTTGGTTAATTGAAATGGGTTTTAAATGTTTTTTTCTTGATTTTTTTAATTTGTCTCTAGCGTGGTTGGTACACTTCTGAGGACCAGTACTACCTCTTGCTCTTCAGTACTGCTGTTTGTAGTTTGCACTGCATTAGCTTTAGTCTGGAGCTGTGCTGGCGCCCCCTGCAGGCTGGAGGACCAAACCACTGCCACCCTATAGAGGTTAAACGACTGAAGACACTCATTTTACAGTTCTACAAGCTCACTGCCTACTGTTTCTATCACCCTCTGTTTTACAACGGACCCATTGTGACCTTCAGAGACTTCAGTGAACAGGTAGAAGAAAATTAGATACCTAAAAGGCTGCAGGGTCTGTGCTTTATCCAGATGTACTATGAATGTCTTTCTCTGTCTCTGCAGATAGACAGGCCAGTGTGTAAAGTCTCTGTGGTGTATGTGTTGAGTGGAATACTGCGTGTGTGTGTCTGGTGGTGTTTAGCCGAATTCATGATCCACTTCATGTACATGCACGCCATCCAGAGCAACGAAACCTACTTGGAGATGCTGCCACCCTGGGCGCTGGGTAAGTTTGTGGCTGCATATGAATTCATGAACTTTCATAGTATTTACTGAATTTGATGAAGAATGTCTCAACAGTCTTTAGGATGCAGGTGTGTAGTATGAATGCATTTCTAGACACACTACATCTGTCATGTTGGCCTTGTCCTTTTGAAGTTTTTTGACCTAAGACGTGCTACCAACAACCACAAATACAGTCTACTTTGTATCAAATAAGTACACTACCATTAAAAAGCTTGGGGTTAGTAAGATTTTTTGGGATGTTTTGAAAGAAGTCTTTTAGGTTTAATTTATTTGATGAAAAATACAGTATAAACTGTAATATTGTGAAATATTATAATAATATAAAATAACTGTTTTTAATAATAACAGTGTTGAAAAAACGTGTGCTGCTTAATATTTTTGTGCAAACTGTGATACACTTTTTTTCAGGATTCGTTGATGAGCAGAAAAAACAGCATTTATTGGAAATAGAAATCTTTTGAAATGTCTTTTATTATCTTGTTTAATCAATTTCTTTAAAAAAAAATCTTACTGACCTCTAATGTTTAAACCGTAGTATATCCCCAAGTATCAACTTTCATGGAAACTGCTGTGCTTATACTTGAATATAGTAACTCTTTTTAAATCGGATGGCTCCTTGGCTCTGTCATATAGCAAAGTGTCCAGAATTTCATGCTGTATATGATCTGAGTATTGCTAGCCTGCTATATCATGAGTTTTTCAACATCTTACATTTTTGGCATATTGCTGTTTGCATTGAAGTATGGATATTTGAACTCAGTGAGTATTTTTTTATCCAATTTATGTCTTTCAGAATGGATACAGTCTGTCATGGTATAACTGCTGTTATTTTGGGTGTGAACGTGTTTATTACATTATTATCTTGCACAGATGTTCACAACGAAAACACACACACACACAGTTTATTGATCTGTGGAAGTTGCTGATTTGTGCTGCCTGAACTTTGATTCAAAAACACAGACACTGCAAGAGAGAGCAGTGTAGAGAGGGTCTATACAGCAGGAACATCGAGTCATTATCGCCACTTTGTACCTGTTTTGTACAGAAAGGGCTTGCAGAAATTCTGTCCTTTAAGCTTTTAGCTCTGTACCAGTGGGATATGGGAAAGACAGATGCTGTTCTCAGTTTCCACTTATACACAGAAAGAGAGAAGCGAAGAGGGAGAGATGACTAGAGAGGATGAGGATGATAGAACTAAATTATGAAACAGCTCAGAATAAAACTGAAATCTGATATAAATCATCAAATCTGCACTTCTTCTCAGCCAGAATGGGATGAACGGACGAAATGAGGTTAGCATATACTCCATGGCCAAAACTGTGGCACCTGATGTGGCCGAACAGCCCTGTCATTTCAGATGTTTAAAAGGCAAATGTCTGTGTGAGATCAATCACATGGTTGCTTTACTTTTTAATGTCATGTACCACTCTCTCTTTTTCACCTGCAGGTGGTTTGGCTCTTGCATTGGTCCAGTTTTTTTATGTAAAGTATCTGGTCTTGTTTGGAGTGGTGTCTCTGCTTGTCAGATTGGATGGGCTTGAGCCGCCCAAGTTACCACGCTGTGTCAGCATCATGTACAGCTTCACTGGGATGTGGAGGTAAATATACACACACTTCTGTGTTCTGTCAAACCTCAAAATTTCTGCCTTTTGACTTTATAGAGCTGGATTGGACTGATTTTGAAGTGATTCTGTCATCCCCTGCAGTACTTCTGTGTAACATCAGGGGGCAGAGCTGTACTGCATTCACTATAATTGATTCAGCCATGAAACAATTGGCACAATGCTATAAGACTCACTTACACCCATCTACAAGCACATTACAGGAGCATGACAAGATATATGCTTTCTGTTTAGTGTCACAAACATCTTGCATTAAACGTATGGAATTGAGCATTCGGCTTCCCTGATGGAGTTTAGCGCTCTGATGTCTCATGAGACGATGTAGAACAGGCTGGTACAATCAGGCTTCCTGCAAGATGATTGGATTTTACTTTAAAAGCTTGAAAGCTTGATGAAGATACACAGCATTTCAACTTCAATAGTCTGGAATGGTCTCCTATGCAACCAACACCAGTCTGGAAACAGCAGAGTGTTTAGATTTTCTGATCTTTTTTTTTCATCACATTCTTTAAACTTGGTAGAATGTGCACGTTTCTACTGATATATTTGCTTACTTTCATAAATCCATAGTGCAATGTGCAAAGGACTCTAATCAAATTAAATAATAATAACAATAATTACTGAAATAGCACTAAGGTAAGATTTTTTTTGTTGAATGCTGCACCAAGGCTGCATTTATTTGATCAGAATTACAGTAAAAAAATATTACTATATTGTAATATTATTACAATTTTAAATAACTGTTTTCAGTTTGAATATGTATTAAAGATGTAATTTATTCCTGTCATGGCAATCAGCCATCACCCCAGTCTTCAGTGTCACATGATCTTTCAGAAATCATTCTAATATGCTGATTTTCTGCATTTCTTGTTCTTATCAATGTTGAGAACAATTATGCTTCTTACTGTTTTTGTGGAAATCATTATACTTTTTCAGTGTTCTTTGATGAATAGAAAGTTCAATGAAATAGAAATCATTTGTAAAATTTATAATGTCTTTACTGTTACTTTTGATCAATTTAATGCATCCTTGTTGAATAAAAGTGTTAATTTTCCAAACATTTTTATGGTAGTTTATATATAATATATAAACTTCTGCATTATATACTATAGTATTAACCATCACTGCCAAAAAAAAAGATATTAAACCTCATGACACAAAAACTCTGAAAGCTTATTTTAGATTTCATGTTTGTTTAAAATTATTTTAAATGGTCTTAAATTATTTTACAGTAGTAAAAACAACAACTAACTGTAATAACTTCACGTAATGATCTACTTCACTATACCAGTGATTGTCAGTTAATTTTCATAACAGCAGATCATTGTCACTCAACGTCGTGTAGATAGAGTGACACTATCTTCTGTTTCCTGTGTAATCGTGCATGTTTTTGTGTATATCAGCAGATCTGCGCTGCTGAAGCTCTGAGAGCCGGGAAGGTTAAACACCAGTGTGTGTGTCTGAGTGGTGTTGAAGGTGATGGAGTTTAGAGTGTGATAAATGAGAGCTGTAAGGAAACAGACGTATGCCGGAGACTTTAGCAGGACCTGCTGTAAGACCCCGCTTGGCTTCAATCCCACACAGAGAGAAGGAGCTCAGCTCCTCTGGACCCGATGGAGCGCAAGCACACACACTTTTTCCAACAGCTCAGCATAGCCTCAACACATTCGCACACACTGATATACTTCTAAACCCCACTCACATGCTCATATCTGTGTTTAATGGCTCAGAACCGCCGGATGCAACATACCGCGTGGAGACAGTACCCCATACTGCAGGACATCATAGTTTCTGATTACAGTGCAAGTATCCTACAGGGAGCAAACGAGATTGAGAACATTCAGAGAGAAAGAGAGGTTGAGATGTTGCTCTTGGCTGTAGTTAAATCTGGAGATTGCTTTGTCTGTGAGCGTGCATGTGTCTGCGCACACACGTGCATGAATGTGTGAGTATTGCTGTGTGTGCATGTGTGTGATTTAGTACGGTCACTATCATGGTCTGAGTTTACGGCGGTTGAAAGGTTTATGGGTTGCTATAAAACGCTGTTCGTTTAGTCTAGCATCAACACACACATTCTATACCATTTTGCTGACTCCTGCCTATAGCTTATCTGATCACTCTCAATGGATCTGTTTTTATGGGTCAGTGGAACAAGGCTATTATTTCCAATTTGGCATTAAATCTAAATTTGTTGTCTTAATGCATGTTTTTGGTCTTATTCTGAACAATTAAACCGAGCATTTTTAAAATAAAATTTATTCAACTTTGGTATTGTTAACCTTGACCTAAGCCAAAATGTCATAACTTGCTCTTTTTGTGATATGCCAACTTGGTGCTTATATGACCAAGTTAATTGCAATCCATTCAACTGATGGATAAAATCAAGTTATGCCATACTTGTTTTTTTTTGGCTTGTTCGATAGCCATTTAATTTCTAAAGTGAAATTCATTTTGATTTTTTATGGGGGCAGGTATAAAGTCAAACATGTCAGGATTATACATCCGTCCTGATACCATGATGAAGAAAAAAATCATTTTTAAAAGAAAGAAATTCTTAAAAAGAAATACTTCAGTAGTTTAGCAGAATTACGAGAAATGTGTAGGGAAAAAAACAGGAATGACATCACTGAGAGAACGTTGCAGACTATGTGTCAAGGACAATAAGTCTCTTAAAATGTCTAATAATTTGACCTACAGTATTTATGACAAGTCAAGGTTGTAAAATGTCATGTGGTGTGACTTGCTAAAAACATAACATTTATGAATTAATAATTCATGATCCTTGTAAAAAAAAAATACTTCTTACTTTGGAAAAAATATATTTCAAAATGTTTTTGAAAATAATTAATATATGCATACTCCCATATATTTGAAGTGTAGGGAAATATGCTGTTACTTGACTTTTTATTTTTATTATTAGAAGGATTAAATGTTTGTTTCTTGAAAATTGTATAAAAGTTTTTCCAAAACCATATGAAACCAACATGAATACAAAGACTACATTTCTAAAAACCCAATCTCTAGATCTTTCCTTTTCCTTATTTTTTCTTTATTGTTATTGATATTCGATATACTAAAAAATTGTCTTTTGTCCCTTAACAGCTCTCACCAATTTTTAGATTTTCATTAGAGCATTATTTAGTATGTTTATTGACACATGTTCCTCATGGGGACCGTTAGCTGGTCTTTTACTGCCCTTTTTACTACCCTTGTGAGGACATTAGGTCTCCACAATGTAGGCAGAACCTGACTCACTCTCTCTCACACACACATACACACAGTGAGAACGAGGCCAGGTTTTATGCTGATCTCTATTCTTTTCATCAGCTCACCTATAGTTTAGTGGTATCACGAGGAAAACCGCTGTGAGAAGTGTCTAGAAACTGTTTCCTTTAGGCCTGCTTTGTCAGATGATGTCTGAAGTTGAGAAGCCCTATCTGATGGAAACAGCAGGGTATTGAGTGAAGCTGTTCCGATGTGTATCTCACTTTCAGCTTCATGAACCACCATCTGACTTACAGCTCATGAATGACACCAGACATGAGATTCCAGCTCGGTTTGTTCTCTGTGTCTGTTTTAATAGCCCCTAGTTTATGTTCCACACGCATCTAGTGGAGTCAAATTGGCAATTCAGAGGGAATGTGTTGAATTGAATAGAATGGCAGCATCTTACTGTGGTGCTTTAGGCCTGAAATGTACAGATTGTATTGTAGTGATTCCTAAGCTGAAAAAATTGATATTTAGCTTTAATGAACCTAGAAAAACAGAAAAAAGCTAAAAAATTGTGTAATATATCCAGGGTTTTGAATATATTTGTGTTGACTCTTAGCAGAACTTTTACTACTAGTACCAATTTTTTAACTTTAATAATGATTTAGTGATGATAATAATAAATGACATAATTTGGTTTAATAATTCTGGTTTGGTGTTCATATAGAGCTTGGCCTGAATGATTGTAATGATGAAAGTTTACAGTAATTGCTTGGTATGAATCATCCCTTAAAGTATGTAAAACAAATGCATTGGCCAAACATTTGTGTAGTGTATTTCTGGACTTAAACAGTGGAGACAAGCACAACTGTATGTCTCCACATAATGTTTTATTAATATAGAGTGAAATTACTTCTGCTTTATCTGTTCTCCTAGCCTTCCCGGATGACTTTATTTCCCCAGAGCTGAAGCAGATTTCATCAATAGTTGCTAATGAATGCTGCGAAGTGCTGGAATGAATCAAACGATCCTGGACAATCTGATTCAGGAGTCATTATGTATCGTAGACCCCAGACCCAATCCATCCCCCTCCAGACAATCTCTCGCCTTTGTTTGGCCTTTCTCTCTCTCTCTCTCTCTCTCTCTCTCTCTCTCTCTCTCTCTCTCTCTCTCTCTGTCTTTCTCTCTTTTTTTCAGCACTGACGATTTTGAATTTGAGTTTCTGTTGGCTCATGAAAACTTCATGTCAGGGCTTTCTGTCATGTTAGCAGCCATTTGCTTGGACGTGTCAGTTTCCTTACAGGCCTGTTTTTAGAAGCAAGCGGCTCCAGTTCTTTACTGCTGTCTCTTGGGTCTGGGTGTATTTGGACTCAGTAAGCGACAGACTGCATATGAAAGCCTTATGGCCAGAAAACCGTCTGTTGGTGTCAAATTCGGATTGTGTGTTTGCTCTAATTGGATGAGATGATGGAGATATCCATTTTACTCTCCACTTACTCATCCATTTAAACCTTAATCCATTTTTCACTGTGAATTGTAAAATGAAAATTTTGACCCATCTTTCCATTCACCCATACTTAACAGCTGGTCGCTAGCAAATAGCATTTTGTCAGAATGAAGGAAGAGGGATTAAATGGTGATAGATGGATGACTAGAAGTAAAGTGAGGATAACAATAAGAGAAACTGTGGCTATAGTGATGACCTGAGGACATCTGTTCGCACCTGAAGAAGAAAAAGTCCTGCAGTGAAAGAAATTGAGTTACAAAGGGCCAAATCAATATTTTTGCTGTCATGATGGTTTGATACAAGCTACATGTCAAGGGGCACTTTATATTGTTTGTTAGAAACATACAGTATTATATAAAATTGAGATCCAGACCTGATATTCTTGTAGTTTCTAAAGATCAAGATATATATTTTAATTAATTTCAGCCCAGTTCAACATGATTTATTTTATTTTTAATTTTAATAATGTACATTTTTATTTCAACGTAAATGCAAATAATTTCTAATAATTAATTTCTTTTTTCATATGTATTTTTTTATTTATTTTATTTTTTAATTAAAAAGACCAGAGCTGTCTAGTGACCAGAATATCATATAGACTTGCAGATGCTCTCAGGCCATTAAAAATCCCCTAGCAGCCATCCAAAAGCAACCCCATGGCAACATCCTGACAACCACCTGACCTGTGACACACTAGCATTGTGGTTGCAAGTTTTGCATGGGCAAGTTGGTTTTCTCACTCACATTTCCTTCAGAAAATGAGCAAATATAGTTTCGTATGAATGCATGAATATTGTTTATGCCTACCAGTTTGTTTTTGTGTGTCCCAAACCTGCTACAAAGTCCAGTGTTAGACTGCAGCTCAACTAGATAAATGGCAAAACTGTTTTGGGATCAGCCGTTTTGAGAAAATGTCTCCTAGTTCTGTGACTATCTCACCAAATGCCAGCGTTTGTCCCCAGAGATTAATTAAAATGGTTTCCTCAAGCATCTCATTTATGCAGATTCTCTTCTCTTTTTGTCTGTTCAGATTAAACACATGTTTGTGTTGTGTCATGTTCTGAAATGCGTGTGTTACCTCAAACCATCTGTTTTTAACCCCTGAGCTCACTCGATACTGTCTTTTGCTTTTCAGACACTTTGACGTGGGGCTTTACAAATGGCTCATCAGGTACGATTCCTCTGTTCTTATTTTGTGTGGGTGTGCGACAGAGAGGGAGATGTTTTGCACTGCTATGGACACGATTATCTCTTGTTGCAGATTGGAAAGCACATGAATAGTACCATAATCACTAGAACAGCATTCTGGCATTATAAACTGGCAGTCTTGCATCTATTTTCTTTTGTTCTTGATAGATTTGAATGTTTTTTTTCTGCTCCCTTGTCATTTTAAAATGAAATTTACTGATATATAATACACAGATAAAACCTTCATATTTAGCAGCAACGTCACTTTTTTTAAAACAAGTTTTAACAGCAAACCCATTTAAGCTGGTGCATTAGCATACTTAGCTGAAGATGAAAGCAAAACTTGCGCAATTATCCTTCAGAAAGAAGAATGTTGCTATTGTCACGTTTTTAGATGTGCTTTAAGCCATTAAGGTAAAGTTTCTTAATGAACTTATGATATGTGACTGTGTGATGCCCAGATTTGGCTCAGTGGAAGAGACTCACACTACACACTACCGGTATATAGCCCTGTAAAGAAAATAATCTAACCAAATGACTCATTTACATTTAAATATACATGCAAATCAGTTATTATATATATATGTATATATATATATTGGTTCAAAATTATCCAATTTTATGCGGATGAGCTTCAAAATAGGGTGTGTTCCATACACTGAAGCCATCACTGTTATTGTGAACTGGCAGCCTACAGTGAAAAGTTTTAATTTCAGCAAGACACGATAAATTTGGTACTGGTCATGATTGGTCACCCAAGAGTCCAGAAACACGGCTCAGCTCAGTCTCTCTCGTCGCCGAAAATGCTCTGCTTTTTGGTTGCAAGTTTTTTAAAGAGAAGTAGTTATCTTTTTATGCCAGATACCATTTGCTTTTTCTGTGATTTGATTTACACTCTGACAATAGGCAGAATGAATATTGTAATTTTGGATGGATTTAGCCTTGCAAAAAACAGCTGCTGAATGTTTCCACAAAATACCTGATACCTCAGAATAATATTAGTAATGAAGACAAATAGCTGTTTATCAGTAAAATGTTTGTAATGTCTCGAATAGGAATATATTGCATAAATTCCCCAACACATCTTTGTGTAATATTACAGAATTTATATTATTACAAAATGTATTATGCAATATATTGTATATAAACAAAACACATGTTTTATACATGATTGCATGAGCAGTCACTTTCCTGGCAGGAAGTCAGATAAATCATTCTCCAGAGCACCTGGACAGATGTTTGCAAACCACCATTTTTGCTTTAATGATATTTTTCTTTTTGTATAAATTCTCTCAGGGACTGGAATAGGTTGATTCAGTTGGGAAACCCTTCAAAAATAATAATTAAAAAAAAAGGTCCTGGCGTAACCTCGTCTGCTCAGCTGTTGCATTTGCTGACACAGTTATTCATATTCTAATGTCCTCCAGCTGTATGGAGAGATCATTGTGGAGGTTTTGGAGAGAGAGCTCGGGATGTGTTTTCGTGCTGGGTTTGGTATTGTCAGTCTTTGGCAGGGCTGCGATCTCCACAGACAAAAGGTGTTTGATCAGGGTTGTATTAGCATGTATTTAGCACGATGAGCATCTTATTCTATCCCATGCTGGAAACTCGCCAGTTTGTGTGAATATGTACATTGCAAATGAATGTTACGTGTGATGCTGCTTGGGTCAATAGACCCAAAAGCCCATAAATTATTTAATATTTTATTTTTAGAGCATCAGGGCAAATGACAAGACACTGTGTGTCTTATGCAGATTTCTATGATGTTTACAAAGAAAAGGCAGTCCAAGAGAATGAGTTAATATTATCAGCCTGAGACCAATTCTGGCCCATCACAACACACAGCAAATATTCATGCACAATATGCATCACACACGCATAATAGGGATGCATGTTATATTTGTACTAAATTGTTTTTTTTAGGACATTAGGAAATGTTTTATTTTATTTTTCTCAAGTTCTATGACTTCTTGTTTTCATTTTTCTGGACTTAATTTAATTAAATCATTAAACCTTTGATAATAAAACGGATGCCTTGCTCTTGGTAGATTTAGATATTTTTCTTCTCTCACGTTCTGCTAATTTAAATTTTGCTAATTTCCTCTATTTTTACTTTTATATTAAGTATGACATCATCTAACACTCACCTAAAGTAAATTTTTTAAAAACCCTAATAATTTAATAACCATGCTAAATGTAATCTTTAGCAAATTTCAAAAGAATATCCAATTTTTCATACTTTAATTCT
>NW_015505183.1:2945408-2946385 GCF_001515645.1 Sinocyclocheilus grahami
ATATATATATGGTTATTTGTATGTATGTATGTATGTATCAAGAGCTCCTGTAAAACCACAACAAATTCCTTGTGTTTGCGCACACTTAAGTGGTGAATAAAGCTCATTCTGATTCTGATTTTAATATAACTAGCATACATGTTTCACTTTTTGTGAGAAGAAAGCACCCCTACAACAACTTCTGAAAGTGAACGGTAGTGTTTTACTCTAGCATTACATAAAAATTTCATTTTAACATTAGTGTAATCATTTTAACATGAGTTTAGGAACTGAATAATAAAAAGGAAAAATACAACACTGCTTAGTATTTACTCTATGAATTCAATATGCACTGATTCTTATTTAAGCTACAAAAGTTATTTAGGTAAGAGCAGTGAGTGATTTTCTCAGTCTTTTGTTCATGGCCCCAAATATTGCAAGCCGTAGCGATATGCATATTGCGATATGTACATTTGCGATATTTCGATAATTTCGATATATTGCACAGCCATACCGCTGATCTTAAACATCCACAGACACACGCCGCGCACCCCTCCTGTCGCGCTATTGTCTGCTTGAACGCCTCACTTTCAGCCTGTTGAGTGTCATCTCCTGTCTATTGAAATGTGCTCACAACAATCAAATCACAGATGCAGTTCATGAGCTTTTATAAGGGCGAGAGAGGGCTTAGATTATACTGCGGTGGCCACAGAGGCAGAAAGAGACCTTATTGTTTCTGTTTCTAATGAAAATGTGCTCAAACACTTTTTTTCAGCAGGGCAACATCTATGCTTGGGCTTTAAAAAGTACATTAACAAAAGAAACAGAAGCCGAATGCAAGATCCAGTATTGCAGGGTAAATCTGTACAAAAAAAAGTACTATGGTGCCAAAAATGTACCATGTTACTACAGATTACACTACCTTACAGTTCAGGAAGCGTGAATTGAATTAAAAGTTAAAGGGGTCATATGATGCAATTTCAATTTTTCCTTTCTCT
>NW_015505183.1:2947715-2948185 GCF_001515645.1 Sinocyclocheilus grahami
AATAATGTTATTTTTAGCAGCATCATATGACCCCTTTAATGTAATTAAATCATTAAATCAAATCATAATTGTTTCATTGTGAAATTTATTTGTAAATCAAGTCCAAATGGGATGTTTATCAAAAGAAAGATTACTTGCACTCTTTTTTTGTGACCGAACATAATTATCATGAAAGCCTAATAAATATTAAATTGTGTATTTTTGTAGAAAAATGTATATAAAGATTATGAGATCACAATGGCAAAAACATTTTTTTATTAAATATATAAGTAAAGTTTGGGGGAACATGTTATATTATTTATTGCAGATTTGCATTTCCCGTGTGTATTGATAGTGCTTGTGAAACCGAATATGTGTGAGCGCTGTTGCAGAAATACATCTCTTTCAGATGTCTATAAACAATATGTATTATGCATAAATAATTTAATTTATATATATATATATATATATATATATATATATATATATAT
>NW_015505183.1:2948517-2970518 GCF_001515645.1 Sinocyclocheilus grahami
TCTGCTGCACTTAAGGTTCCGAAGAGCACAGTGGCCTCCATTCCTTAAATGGAAGACGTTTGGGACGATCAGAACCCTTCCTAGAGCTGGCCGTCCGGCCAAACTGAGCTATCGGGGGGGAAGAGCCTTGGTGAGAGAGGTAAAGAAGAACCCAAAGATCACTGTGGCTGAGCTCCAGAGATGCAGTTGGGAGATGGGAGAAAGTTGTAGAAAGTCAACCATCACTGCAGCCCTCCACCAGTCGGGGCTTTATGGCAGAGTGGCCCGACGGAAGCCTCTCCTCAGTGCAAGACACATGAAAGCCTGCATGGAGTTTGCTAAAAAACACCTGAATAAGATTCTCTGGTCTGATGAGACCCAGATAGAACTTTTTGGCCTTAATTCTAAGCGGTATGTGTGGAGAAAACCAGGCACTGCTCATCACCTGTCCAATACAGTCCCAACAGTGAAGCATGGTGGTGGCAGCATCATGCTGTGGGGGTGTTTTTCAGCTGCAGGGACAGGACGACTGGTTGCAATCGAGGGAAAGATGAATGTGGCCAAGTACAGGGATATCCTGGACGAAAACCTTCTCGAGTGCTCAGGACCTCAGACTGGGCCGAAGGTTTATCTTCCAACAAGACAATGACCCTAAGCACACAGCTAAAATAATGAAGGAGTGGCTTCACAACAACTCTGTGACTGTTCTTGAATGGCCCAGCCAGAGCCCTGACTTAAACCCAATTGAGCATCTCTGGAGAGACCTAAAAATGGCTGTCCACCAACGTTTACTATCCAACCTGACAGAACTGGAGAGGCTCTGCAAGGAGGAATGGCAGAGGATCCTCAAATCCAGGTGTGAAAAACTTGTTGCCTCTTTCCCAAAAAGACTCATGGCTGTATTTGATCAAAAGGGTGCTTCTACTAAATACTGAGCAAAGGGTCTGAATACTTAGGACCATGTGATATTTCAGTTTTTCTTTTTTAATAAATCTGCAAAAATGTCAACAATTCTGTGTTTTTCTGTCAATATGGGGTGCTGTGTGTACATTAATGAGGAAAAAAAATGAACTTAAATGATTTTAGCAAATGGCTGCAATATAACAAAGAGTGAAAAATTTAAGGGGGTCTGAATACTTTCCGTACCCACTGTATATATATATATATATATAAGCATACACATAATATTAATTGTAAGTTTCATTTCATCAGTCACTCGTTGCTGTTTAGGTGTCGTCCAAGGTATTTATTTAGTCAAAATGCCGAGGTGCCAAAGGCAGCTATCACACCAAATTCATATTTTGGTATCAATCCAACCCTACTGACAAGTCTAATCAGTTGCATGATGTCAAAACTTTAAAAAAATATTATATTGATATATGACTAACAGATGATTTAAGATTTTAACTGTCAGATATTCACAGGTTTTTGAGCTTTTAGAGTGATGGGTTATATACATGTATTGGGAAATAAGTACAAACTCAGAGACACATTTGCCTTCACACTCTAGTTTTTAGTTTTGTCAACAAGTCTAAAGGGGCGGTCATACTACACTTTCTGTTCCATTGACTTCTACTTGTACAAATGCACATGTTTCACATTTCGCTGTGTTCCAAAGTTCAAGTTTGGCGAAATTTAACCAGCGAATTAATATCACATGAAGTGTAACCAATAGAAAATTGTTGCATCACGGTGTGACCTCATAGCTGAATTAAAAGTGTACATGTTAAAAAAAGTGGGGGAAATAATAAAAATTCTTTGACAACATTTTTCAAGTACAGTAAGCTTGTCTTGTTTTAAGGATGTTTAGATCATTTTACTGGTGTTTAGAACATTTTTTAGAGCGTAATTTTGTTTCTTTCTGATTAAATGACATCGCGCCCTAATGAACCCTATCAATAAACCATCAGTAAGACCAGTCAGCATATCAATGAATCCACAAAAACCCATCAATCCTATTAGGCATCCTATAGGGGAGAAACAGACACATGAATGTTAAAGAATAAAAATAGAAGAGCAGAGATTTAAGTGTGATAAAATAAAGCCCAGTTGATCTTCTTTTCTTGACCTCTACACACGCTGTCAGCTGGAGCTGTGGTCAGGGGCTAATCTTATCCTCTTCACTATCTCCCTCACACACACAGATGTGTCAAGTCCTCCACTATCCCAACAGCCTCATTAGAACAGATTGGTGCTCTCTCAGCCCTGAAATGGAAACTACCATACTGCCGTAGAGAGAGATCGGGTTTAGTTGAGAATTCTTTCTCTCTGCTGTGGCCGTTTTACAGACAGTATGTCGTCTGAAGACACTTTTTTCTCTTTTTCACACATTTAACTAACAGACAGTCATGGTCCACATGATAGAAATGGCTTAATAAACAATGTCTTAATGCAATTGTAAAAATGTAAAAAGTTTGTTTGGAATGATGTAAAATATTATCTCAATATTAAAACAATTTAATTGTTAATTGTCACATTAGGCTTAAAGGTAGGGTAAGCGATTTCTGGTAGCCAATGTTGACATTTGAAATCACCAAAACAAACATGCCCCTACCCCAAAAGGGTCTCGCCCCTGTTTTGATAGCTCCGCCCCACACATACGTACGCAACCTAGGCAACGATTAGTTCTGTGAAACAAAGCAAAACCAATGTTACACCGTGTCTACACCGGACGCGAGTGGTGCGGCGCGACAAAATACTATAGAACTCATAATCAGTGATGCTGTCTACACCATATATATACATATCTATGGTCTACACTGGGCCAGTGTACTAGACCGACCGACAGAAAACTACTGCTGCGTTCGATTTATGATGTATTGACATACATTTCAAATGATTTTCAACGTTCGCTTTGTCGCGGCCAGTGTACTAGACCGACTTTAGCTGTTGCGGCGCAGACATGGTGTTACTCACCTAACGAGAAGAAACAAAGCAAACTTGGCGTCCGATCGCAGGCCTTCCGCTCCTTGAGTTCTCTCCAGCGCTGGAAAGCTGATTCGATATTTACATGGGTCCTACTTCTTGCCTTATTGCCTTAAGCCTTCGTTTGTTCCACAGACGTTTTCTTCTTTTGTTTTTTATCAGCCATCTCTATCTTTCTGTCGCTCGGCCCCGCTAATGTCCGTCCTGTGCACTGAACGCTCTCTCCTCCACATCATGAGTAGACACGCCCCTTACTGCTGATTGGCTACAAGTTTGTTTTGCTATTCGGCCCGAATCGGATTTTTAAAGCATTTTTGAAAAATCGCTTACCCTACCTTTAAAAGAAAACAGCAACTCTTGTTTTCCACATATTATTGTTCATTAGTTCTTTTTTTTTTTTGCTGAGCATGTGTGTTTGTATGTTTTTAGGTACATATATGTGCCATTGGGTGGCTCTCGTCATGGTGTGTTCCGGAAGCTCGTCTCCACGGCGCTTGCATTTGGGTTTGTGTGTTTCTGGCATGGTTGCCATGACTACCTTCAGTATTGGGCCTTGCTGAACTGGATTGGAGTGTTGGTGGAGAACGTTCTCGCACTCCTCTTCTCCTCTCGTCCTCTTCATCACGTTATTGTGAGTTTACACAAACCCTCTCCTCTCAAGTTATCAGCATTAAATAAAGTTCAATGTAAGGTCACTAATAAATCCCACATGACACGTCATGAATAATAACAATCTCTTTTGATCTCATGTTAGGTGCGGTGTCTGTCACCTCGGATGAAGAGGCGTGGCCTAGCACTTATCTCTGCCCTCTCCACTGCTTTTCTGATTCTGTCCAATCTGCTTTTTCTGGGCGGGATCCATGTGGGTAGAATCTTCTGGAAGAGGCTGTTTATCCAAGGTGGGTCATTTACATGTATGGACTTTCTTACATACCCTTGTGAAAAATAAGTACATTTTAGCATACTTTAAAAAAACAGTACTTATTATGGAAATATTATACTTTTAAAAAATATTCTTAGGTGTGAATTGAATGTAATGTTTTCAGACACTTAATTTCTGAACGATTTGCTGAAAACTTGCTCACCATTAGGCCATCAAAGATGTAGACGAGTTTGTTTGTTCAATTGAATAAATCTGGAGAAATGTAGCATTGCATCCTCTGCAGTGAAACTCTTAAACTCTTTAACACTTTTCAAAAGTCATGAAAGTGACACTTAATTGCACTTAATAATTTTTTATTTCATTAATATTATGTTATCTGCAAGTACTTTAAGTAGTACTTTGCACTACAGGGAGATTCAAACAAAGTAAGTAAAGGGGAAACATCAAAAGCTGCTGAAAAACTACTAGCTGTGTAAGGAGTGAGTACATGAGATGCGACAGGAACAGAAACATTACTTAAGACATCACATGGAAAATTAGAGCTAAAAAGAACAGTCTTATGATCAGAAAAAATGGTATCAACAATCTTCAGATTACCAACAGAAAACCCCAAAGATAAAACAAGATCAAGAGTATTACCATGCTCATGAGTTGGACACTGTAAAAGAGCAATACACATGTATATTGAAATCCCCCAAAATTAAAATTTTGTCAAAAGAGGGGACGATTGCAGATAACAGATCAGAGAATTCTTGTATAAAATCCCCATGAGAGTTTGGGGGTCTATAAATTAAAACACATAGAACAAACTTAAAAGAATTCAATGTAATTAGCTGAGATTCAAACGAACAAAAAGAGTCCGAGGGTAAAAGTCTACATTTAAACTTTTCTTTAAAAACAACTGCAAGACCCCCACCCCGGCCAACCTAGGGGTACTGAAAAAACTGCAACCAGCAGAAGAGAGTTCAGAGAGTGAAGACGTGTTGCCAGCGTTAAGCCAAGTCTCAGTAACAAATAAAAAATCAAGTTCGTGAGAGGCAAAGAGATCGTTCAAAATAAAAGTTTTATTTGCCAGAGATCTCGCGTTTATCAACGCCATTGTCACTGGAGTGGTGTCAGAAGAAGATATTCATTCTGAAGAGCTCAGAACACATTTTGTGTTGGAGAAGAACTGAGTCACTGTTTTGTGGTGCATATGAGATGTTGCAAATTATTTCGTAAGATTGTTTGTAGGATTTATGAATTATTATTATGCTTTTTCAATATAGATTGGGGTATAAAATTCTGAACATTGAAAAATTTGTGATTCAAAATCAAACTTAATAAACAGTTGTAGAATTTTGATCAAATTAAAACCAAGAAATGTTATAACATAAAATTAAGAGAAATTATCATATTACATATAATACATATTCAAGATTCTTCACTATTTCTTGGTCACTAATCAAAAAAAGTCTTCACAAACTGCTTTAGGATCTTGCTGGTAGCTGCTAAGCAGCATTTAATGTCAAATGAAGCACCAGTGGGCATCTGGGCATTTATCTGTGAAGAGTTATAGAGAGAGAGAGTGGTGTGAAGGTCTTTTGGAAAAATAAAGGCAGTGAATGTCTGTCTGGAAGTTTCTAGCTGCTATTCATCCATGTGCCACCGGGTACCATAAACACCACAGAGTCTTAACATTCGTTCTTGACATCTCTGAAAGGTAGCCGTGCTGATCACACCCACCCCCTACAGCAGCTGTCAGTCAGATGCTGACGGAAATGTTTTGTGCCACTCAGTTAGAGGCAGGAGGAGCTGCAGGGTACAGAAAAGCTCAGAGAGAGACCTGCTGGGCACAGAGACTCACAGGACCCTGAACTTATTCAGTCATTTATTCATTTCATTCTCTGTTTAATATAGGAACCAGATCATACTACTTTAGTTACATTTAATTAGCTCCCTTAAGTCAGTTTTGTTTGTCAAACTTGCAATTTTTTATTTTTTATTTTTAGTTTACATGATTTTAAGAAGGTTGTCTTACATTTCAGTATATATATATATATATATATATATATATATACCATGCCGCTTGAAAGTTTGTGAACCCTTTAGAATTCTCTGTATTTCTGCATAAATATGGCACAAAACATTATCAAAATTTCACACAAATCGTGAAAGTAGACAAAGAGAGCCCAAACAAACAAGTGAGACAAAAATATGTTCTTTGTCATTTATTTATTTATTCAGGAAAATTATACAATATTACATATCTGTGAGTGGCAAAAGTATGTGAATCTGTAGGATTGGCAGTTAATTTGAAGGTGAAATTAGAGTCCATCTGTTTTTCAGAGTTGTTTTCAATCGGTGAGATGACTATCAGGTGTCAGTGTGTGCCTTGTTTTATTTAAAGAACAGGGATCTATCAAAGTCTGATCATGTTTGTGAAAGTGTATCATGGCATGAACAAAGGAGATCTCTGAGAACCTCAGAAAAAGAGTTGGTGTTGCTCACATCAGGCTAGAAAAGGTTGCAAAAACATCTCTAAAGTGTTTTGACTCCCCCAATCCACGGTCAGACAGATTGTGTACAAATGGAGGAAATTCAAAACAAGATCAAGAGTATGACCATGCTCATGAGTTGGACCAAAAACACACTGTAAAAGATCAAATGACTCTAATAAATTTAAAAAATCTCTGACCAAGGGCTTTGACGGGCAATACACATGTATATTGAAATCCCCCAAAATTAAAATTTTGTCAAAAGAGGGGACGATTGCAGATAACAGATCAGAGAATTCTTGTATAAAATCCCCATGAGAGTTTGGGGGTCTATAAATTAAAACACATAGAACAAACTTAAAAGAATTCAATGTAATTAGCTGAGATTCAAACGAACAAAAAGAGTCCGAGGGTAAAAGTCTACATTTAAACTTTTCTTTAAAAACAACTGCAAGACCCCCACCCCGGCCAACCTAGGGGTACTGAAAAAACTGCAACCAGCAGAAGAGAGTTCAGAGAGTGAAGACGTGTTGCCAGCGTTAAGCCAAGTCTCAGTAACAAATAAAAAATCAAGTTCGTGAGAGGCAAAGAGATCGTTCAAAATAAAAGTTTTATTTGCCAGAGATCTCGCGTTTATCAACGCCATTGTCACTGGAGTGGTGTCAGAAGAAGATATTCATTCTGAAGAGCTCAGAACACATTTTGTGTTGGAGAAGAACTGAGTCACTGTTTTGTGGTGCATATGAGATGTTGCAAATTATTTCGTAAGATTGTTTGTAGGATTTATGAATTATTATTATGCTTTTTCAATATAGATTGGGGTATAAAATTCTGAACATTGAAAAATTTGTGATTCAAAATCAAACTTAATAAACAGTTGTAGAATTTTGATCAAATTAAAACCAAGAAATGTTATAACATAAAATTAAGAGAAATTATCATATTACATATAATACATATTCAAGATTCTTCACTATTTCTTGGTCACTAATCAAAAAAAGTCTTCACAAACTGCTTTAGGATCTTGCTGGTAGCTGCTAAGCAGCATTTAATGTCAAATGAAGCACCAGTGGGCATCTGGGCATTTATCTGTGAAGAGTTATAGAGAGAGAGAGTGGTGTGAAGGTCTTTTGGAAAAATAAAGGCAGTGAATGTCTGTCTGGAAGTTTCTAGCTGCTATTCATCCATGTGCCACCGGGTACCATAAACACCACAGAGTCTTAACATTCGTTCTTGACATCTCTGAAAGGTAGCCGTGCTGATCACACCCACCCCCTACAGCAGCTGTCAGTCAGATGCTGACGGAAAGGGTTTGTGCCGCTCAGGAGCTGCGGGGTATAGTAAAGCTCAGAGAGAGACCTGCTGGGCACAGAGACTCACAGGACCCTCAAGTTATTCATTCATTCATTTCATTCTCCGTTTATTACAGGAACCATATCCTACTTTAGTTACATTTAATTTGCTCCCTTAAGTCAGTTTTGTAAGTCAAATTTGCAATAATTGTCTAGTTTATATGTCTGGTTTACATGACGATTTAAAGGTTTACATTTCAGTAAACAGTAATCTAAAAACAGTTTGAAAAGTATGAATTTAATCGGTTTGATGAATTTAATGAATTTAACCTCTGGGGAGGAGTTCAGAAAAAAATTCTGCTTCATTGTTACCCTTAATGGAAGAAGTTTGAAACCACCAGGACTCTTCCTAGAGCTGGCCTCCTGGCCAAACTGAGAAATTGATGGAGAAGGGCTTTGGTTAGTATGGTAACCAAGATCATATGTGGATATAGGAGAAATCTACAGAAGGACAAACATTGCTGCAACACTCCACCAATCCAGTCTTTATGGCGGTGTGGCCAAACTCAATACTCTCTTCAGTTAAGACACATGAAAACACAATTTTACATTTACAAAAAAGCACCTTAAGGACCCTCAGACTCTGTGAAACAGGATTCTCTGGTCTGATGAACCTCAGTTCTAAGCATCATGTTTGAAAGAAACCAGCTCCGCTCATCACCTGCAGAGTACCATCCCAAAAGTAAAGTGTGCTGGTAGCAGCCTCACGCTGTGGGGCTGTTTTTCAGCAACAGGAACTGAGGGACTCATTAGAGTAGAAGAAACGCTCAGTGCAGCAAAATATTGAGATAGCCTTAATGAAAACCCAGTCCAGAGCATTCAGAACCTCAGACTGGGCAGAAGGTTTACCTTCCAACAGGACAATGGACCTATGCATACAGCAAGAGTTGGCTTATAGACAACTCTGTGAATGTCCTTGAGTGGCCCTGCCAGAGCCTGGGATTGAACCCAATCAAATATTTCTGGAGAAACCTGAAAATGTGCATCTGCCCCCATCCAACCTGACAGAGCTCGAGAGGTGAACAAGTGAGGTGAAGAATGGCAGATAATTGCAAAATGCTGATGAGCAAAGCTTGTCGCATCAAACAAAAAAAAAGACTTGAGACTGTAAAGGTGCTTATACATAACAAATTATTTAAAAAAATGAAGGAGTATGAATACTTTCGCAAGGCACTATAT
Source organism: Sinocyclocheilus grahami (assembly GCF_001515645.1). Classification (NCBI taxonomy): domain Eukaryota; kingdom Metazoa; phylum Chordata; class Actinopteri; order Cypriniformes; family Cyprinidae; genus Sinocyclocheilus; species Sinocyclocheilus grahami. Next base: position 2,957,313 of record NW_015505183.1, read on the forward strand.
ACAGTATATATACATATACACAAGTATCTCACAGAAGTGAGTACACCCCTCACATTTTTGTAAATATTTTATTATATCTTTTCATGTGACAACACTGAAGAAATGACACTTTGCTACAATGTAAAGTAGTGAGTGTACAGCTTGTATAACAGTGTAAATTTGCTGTCCCCTCAAAATAACTCCACACACAGCCATTAATGTCTAAACCGCTGGTGTCATGTGACTCATTAGTGTTACAAGGTCTCAGGTGTGAATGGGGAGATGTTATATTTTGTGTGGTGAGTGTGTGTGTGTGTGTGTGTGTGTAGGAGCGTGTGTGTGTGTGTGTGTGTGTGTGTGTGTGGAAATGAAATGGTGTGAGTGCTCCAGGTGTGTGCTTGATGGTGAATCCTGTCGCTGCTTTATTTATGAGTTTGTCTGAACACTGATACAGCCTGACCATTGCTCTCTCTCTCTCCCTCGTCCCTCCATCTGTGTAGATTTTCATCTTCTCATTCATTTTGTCCCTGATCTCTCCACCTTGTCTCATTTTTTCTTGTCTTTCTTCTTGTGTCTATCTACTTCTATCTTCTTACTAACAGCTCAAGCTACTCTATGTGGTTAATTAGATCAGTGATCTTCTAGCCTGGAGTTTCTCCTTTATTAGAGAGCGGTAAGACATGTGTGTGTTTCAGTGGTAGGGAGATTTTTCTTTAAAGAGCTTTATCTCTGCTGCGTACCTTTATCAGCATCAGATTAATCATTCATAATCCCTTCACAAAAATCTCTCTCTATTTCAATTTTAGTGTGCTTTATTGGCAAGATAAAACTGCAAATATGCATTACCATACAAATATTGCCATTTCATTGTGTGTGTGTGTGTGTGTGTGTGCGTGCGTGCGTGCGTGCGTGCGTGCGTGCGTGCGTGCGTGCGTGCGCGCGGCGCAATAGCATGTTTGGATGAATCTCACAGCATCTGTCCTGAACATGTTCAGTATTTATTTTACTCCAAATTAAAAATATATATATATATATATATATTGCATAAATAAAATATGTGCTTATGTTCATGTTTTGTATTTTTATGTTATCATTTTATGTTAAATTCTCAGTGCTCTAATGCAAGAAAAGTATTTTTTTTATTTTTTTATAAATTGTTAAAATTCATAGTTTTTATTGTACTTAATTAAATTTGTAATTTTTACTGTAATGCAATATCAATTTGTATTCAATTAATAACTGTATTTTATTGTAATACGGTTATTAATTCAATCTTGTAATGCAAGAATGAATATTAATATTTGATAATATTTCAAATTAAATTTAAGATTTATATTTAATTACATTAATTGATATTTTGTTTTAATATCATGGTAAATTTTTTCAAAAAAATTGCTTCATTTACATTATACAAAATATATTTTTTTCTTTTAATTTTGGTATCAAATGGGGAATTTACTCATTTTCAGGGTATTTACTCATTTTGTCATGGACTGGTCTATAGTCTTCAATCATGTAGTGGCCTGTTGTGTTGTTGAGACACTGTACTTTGGTTCTCAAGTCTGAAAAACTACACAAACACCCTAAAGAGAGTCTAAGATCTGTGAGGATTCATTTCCCCCTATAAATGCAAATTTGAACTCACTCACCAAGAGTCAGAGTCAAGAGTCTGCTACAAAGAGTGAATCCATTAGCTCTATGGGGTAAGAGGCAAGAGATTAAATACTCGTGCAGTAGAGGAGGACTTTCTTTTTAATGGTAATTTATTCAATTTTCCTTTGTATTTACCATGCATGTCTTAACCTTATTTTAAGTGCAAATCAAGCCATGCTGTTGGCGTATTTGATCAAATCAGTCACGATCAGATTGTAACTAATCTCCGCAAGTAAACCATGCTAGTGTCTAAGGGCTGCGCATTTCTCCTTAAAGGAATTAACTCTGTACAATCCTCATTCTCATTCTCTCTCACGACGAAAAAGTGCATTCTCTGAATATTATGACTCTTATTGCTGTGCTGCAGAGGCATGCAGTGACATCAGGGCTGTGTTTGTTTGTTATATTATGTTGATAACATCATGTGGTTCAGGTTAAATGTTACATCTGGGCTAGAGAAGCGTGGCAGGAGTAATCTGTGTGAAATACAGCAGTAATGATTATTGCTTCAGAATCAGCTCAGGCTGATGCTTTACATTCCAGTTTACATGGATTTGCATTTCAGTATGTTATTAGTATTACTGTAACATTCATATGTCTTATTTAAAATCATTTCTGGATTGCACAGGGTACAAACGCTAACCCTTTTCTAATTTCTGCTCAGTGTTTGGAGTATAAGCAAATGACCCATAATATTAAAGCTAATTAAGATGTCGTTATTGTAAAACATGCTCTGAAGCATAAAACAACCATTTAATATTGTTTCTCTGGTGTCCTGCTGATGGAATGAGATAATTATCTCTCAAGGGCAAATATATATATATATGTTTATATATTTTGAAGAATCTAGGATGTTTTTGCCATACAAAATCTTCATACTGTACAAAATGTATCTTTGTTGTAACATAAATAAATCTTAATGTAGTTAGAACATAGAGTTTGGAGCTTCTCTTCTTTCTTTCTCCAACAAAATCTATTTTTCTCACATAAGAGGTTTATATTAAATGTATGATATGATGTCTGATATGACCTTGGTCGCGTTTTGGTTTTACGTCATTCATCCGAGTCATGTTTCCCTCTCTCTGCTCTCAGGTAGTGGAGAAGCAGGTGATACTGACCTCAGCACATCTCCTGTGGACCTGATAATGACCTCTCTAACCTGAGAACATCACACAGCATGCTAACATGTCCATTAACCGCTCACAGTATGTTCATAACAACAATTCTCTACATGCTTATCTGAGTTTGGGCACTCGTTCTCTTTCTGAAATACCGATGAGAAAACCTGAATTATTAAGCATCATTTCAGAAAATATAAATACAAGTTCACATATTCTATGACGTAGAAAAAGATCATCAGGTTTGGTGGTGGTGTTCTGAATAGAGAGGCTAATGCATGAGACTCAATCTCTGTGTTCCCCCCTGGATCTCATTATGGAAATCAAGGTGGAGTTGATATGGGGGAGGGACGCTGGAAAAAAGAGCAAAATAAACAGCTATTTATATCTTAGCCATGTGATTAACGGATTAACTAAACAGGCTCCTCCCAAACTTGCATTAGGAGCTCTATTTAATATAATAATAGGGGAGACTGGGACTAGCTGCCACAGCTTTAGTGAATATTTCTCAAGGATGTTTTATTTTTACAAGGCAATTTCTCTATAGACATACCTTACAGTCTTGGTTACAAAAAAAACAGGAAAAAAGATTCAGTACATTGAACATGTTGTCGGAGTGGAAATTAAAATAAAATAAAAACTATTTTAGGCTCTTGACAACAAGCCCCAGTCTCTCCTATTGAACAATGAAAAGATAAGAATTTGTGTAGACATTATACCTGGTGATGATATAATGCCACATTTTTAGTATTCAATATGTAAAATCATCAGGAAAGGGGTCGGAGTGAGCTCTCTCAAACCATCACCCCTCTTCATTCCTGAGTTTCTTTGTTTTTAGATGTTTGTTGTAATGCTGAAAGTTCCTCATAACTGTGTTATGATGTACTGTGGTGTTGTGACAAATCATGTATATTGATTACATCCATCAATTCATTTTGTAAAACAAAACTACAATGCACTAGATATCTGAATAATAGTGCACCCATGGTAATATGTTTGTGTGCTTTCTGGAAGACCTAATCGTTGTTATAGAAACAACATGCATGCTTTCATTTCACTAGTTCTTCCATTGTTATTTTATAAAACATGGGCACTACAATCCAAGAAGTCACTCCAACAAGTGAACTTGTTTGAAGATGCCTGTTGTAGATCAGAGGAGAAGATCCTTTCACATGACTTGCATCAACATCTACCAATTGAACATCATGCTACAGCTCTGATGCACATTGTCCACAGGCCACACGCTGTAACACAAAGTTATAACCAATTCACACAATGTCAGAGACATATTCATAGACATATGAGAGGAGATGGACCACTTGTAAATTATAAATGGGAGAAATTGTAACACTTGATATGGTGACTGTAGTAATTAAAATCCTGATTTTCAGTTGTTTATTTGCACTTTGGACCAGCCTCAAAATATTTTTGGTGTAGGGGGAAAAAATATATAGGGATGTACAAATATTAATATTCTGATGGATACTGAATGGCCAGTATTTAATATTTATGTTATGACTGATAACTGACAATGACCAATATTAAAATTCTATACTATTTTTTCTAAATTAATTAAAAATAAAACAATAAAAGCTAAAATCAATCATTTTAAATGCTAAAAGTTCATTTAGGCATCACAATAATATATAATGTACAGTATGAAAAATAGATATTAATTTCGAAATTTGCTACACAATTTAAGATAATTTAACAGTCTTGTTAAATGATGAATGTTTTTAAATATTAACTATCAGTGAGTGTTAGATGATGGCAGATGTAGTCTAAATGTGAAAATAGCGGAAATGAGCATGTACTGTACAATTAAATATTCAATATTGGCTGATATATATATCCAATAAATCTGTAAACCGATATAGTTCCGATATATTGTGCATCCCTAAAACTGTACGATGCCATTGTTGTTTGATTTTATTTTCAATTCTGTTGAGATGTGCATTGACGCAAGTCATGGCAAAGGGCCTTAACAGCTGTTACACTTCAAAACCTCTGTAGAGCTCATTAGTTTCTCCAGGAACGTGTACAACTCTTGGGATAGTAGTGATTTGTCATTGTACAAACGCGTTTGTCTAAAGTAATTCACCGAAGCTGCCTGGGGTTTCCATAGTTCCATAGCTTCACCAGTCTTTTGTCAAGCAACTTATCTCCACACCACCATGTATTTGGTTAAGACGCTTAGCTCTGCGATTCCTGATAAAGGCTCGTGTTCGGCGGCGAGTTAACTAGCAGGATGGAGCGCAATAGATCCCTATACCAGAAAGACTGCAGAGCACAAACGGTATGTGTGTGTGAGAGAGAGTGAAAGAGAGAGGGGAAGACTTGCTACATGAGTGGGATCTTGAAGGGCCCACATTTGCAGTTGGGGACGGTGCATTGCCATGACAACCATCAGTCAGAGTGGGCCCTGAATCAAAAGCTCTCACTGTCAGCCTCGCAGGACGAAAACAGGGAGCAATTCAACAGTTAGTGTCTGCTTGACAACTAACACAACATCACTTTGGTATCGCAGATGCTCTGCCTTGGGATAAGACATCCTCTTCTTTGTTCCAGTGTCTTATTGAATCCTTTCCCTCACTCATTCTCTCTCACACACACTCTCTCAGAGTGTCTGTCATGCTTTTTGCTGGCACAAGAAGTTCCATTTTTTTCATCCTTTCTCAGAGTAAGTCTCTCAGTCGTTTCCCTTTCAAGATGAAAAATGCTTACCTCATGTTCTTTATGGGAACATGTCCTCCTTGTCCGTGTCTGGTGATGTCGGCCGTGAGATCTGGAAGAGTGACATGGGAGAGGTCGGAGACTTTCTGCTCCTTAGCAACCTCAACACCTCAGCGACCTGTGTCTCCAAGGCAACCATTCGGTTACCGAGTGCAGACAGCTCCTCTTTAAGTTCAGTACGGAGTTCCAGGAGCGAGGCGTGCAATGTGTGTTCGGGAATAGTGGGAATTGGTGGGATCGGGGGAGATTTTCCATCGGGCTGGACCGGGCTTTGGTCTACAGGGGTGCAGGCGCCACCTTCGTCCAGCCGGAGGTCGCTTTTGGTGATGCCACTGTCGCAGGAATCGGTCTTCTTCAGTCCGCTGGGCTCTGAAATCTTTCCGGAGCCGCTTCGCTCTGGCAGAGTCTCCATCGATTCCGCTTTAGGAACATTTCCCCAGCTTTCTGGCTTTGCCATGCTCTCCCTAAACCTCGCCCATCCTCGTGCACGTGGCTCTGATGTCCGAGGGACGTTTGGGGCAGGGGCGCTAAGCTTGGCCTGGTCGAATGGACCCAGGGTATGGTTTTTGCTCTGGTGGGATGGGATAGGCGTGGCAGGGCTCTCTGTTACCGTGACGATGCTTGTGGTGGCAACTACATCTTGGCTGATCACTTCGTGGTGAATTTGGCCCTTCTCAAGATCAGGGTCATCGGTATTGGGATGCCCAGTGGCAAGACGGGCTTCCTTCTGCTGGCGGAATCGCTGGAACAGACGGCGGACAGGATGATCAGGGGGGAGATTCAGAGGGGCCTCGTTCTTCCTCCTCATCCTCTCCTCTTCCTCACGCTTCACGTCACTGATCTTTCTGAACACAAGCTGAAAAGTCACAGAGAATTAGTTAGACATATACATGCAGTCAGGCAACCATTAAACAAGAACATCAAAACAGAAGAATTTTATGCTAGAATTTAGATGCTTTTGTCCAAGCAACTTGCATTGCATTCAAGGTATACATTTTTCAGTTTGTGCATTCCCTGAGAATCAAGCCCATGATCTTTGCATTGCTAGCACTATACTCTACCATTTGAGCTATAGGAATGCTCTACATTAAATACAGTTCTAAAATATATAATTTAATAGAATTAGATCTAAATAGAATAGAATCTAAAATATTAGAACTATATTATTAAAAAAAATTATATTTTGCATTGTCAGTAACCGTGTAATTTTAATTAAATTGCACTTCTCAACTGTTTTTGTCCACATAAGTGAGTCCACAAAGAAAGTCAATGGGGTCCTAAACAACAAACAGACTCCACTGACTTTCATTGTATGGATTTTTAAAAAAAAACACTGAGACATTTTTCAAAATATCTTATTTTCTGTTCTACAGAATGCATAAGTACAGAAAGACATTTTTTGTTTTGGTGAACAATCCCTTTACCATTATATTAAAATCAAATAAACTGTGGTATGTCACTTTACGTTGAGCAGTTGCAAAATTAACTTGTCTTTATGCTGATAGTCCAAGGTCTGGCTGTGCAAGATTATGTATAGACTTCAGCAGGTCTAGACCACTTTCAGCCAGTCAATGGGGTCCTAAACAACAAACAGACTCCACTGACTTTCATTGTATGGATTTAAAAAAAAAAACACTGAGACATTTTTCAAAATATCTTATTTTCTGTTCTACAGAATGCATAAGTACAGAAAGACATTTTTTGTTTTGGTGAACAATCCCTTTACCATTATATTAAAATCAAATAAACTGTGGTATGTCACTTTACGTTGAGCAGTTGCAAAATTAACTTGTCTTTATGCTGATAGTCCAAGGTCTGGCTGTGCAAGATTATGTATAGACTTCAGCAGGTCTAGACCACTTTCAGCCACTCCATGTGTCTTGTTTATTGAGAGATCAGACTCACTGTCCTGGAGACCCTGCGTTCGGTGTCGTGACTTTTGCATGATATTCTAAGGTCTAAGTTATTTATTGGAGCTCATGTATATTTCAGAGTTGAAGGCTTTCTTGAGCAGATTCCCAAAGTCAAGCCTATGCTGTGTGAGTGTCTGCTCAAATCTTAGTGTGTGTGGGTCTGGCGGGAGCGATTTTATGCTGCACTTTGGTCAGAGATTGAAGGCATGTATTTCTCTCACACACATGCTGGCATTCAGTTTTGATTGGTTAGAGGGAAGGTTTAATAATTATGTGATGAGTGGGGGCGGGGCCGAGAGCCGTGGGAACGGAGCGAGGCCGGTGGAGTAATTGATAATGAGCGACACCTGCACCACTCACTGGTCTAGAGTCCCACCGAGGAGCTCCAGAGGGATAAAAGGAGGAGTGACGATAGTGAACGACGAGAGAGGACCAGGCCTGGACTTTATTTTGTGTTTTGGGTCTGTTTGTGCGCGACAGTCGTCCGCGAGGGGCTGTTGCACTGTTTTGTGTTTATTTTATTATTAAAGTTTTGTTTAAGTGTTCGCCGGTTCCCGCCTCCTTCTTCCCGAACTACGAACTTTGTTACAAATTACAATGGTAAAAAAAGCTTATTAAAAGAAGACTGTGTGTGTGTGTGTGTACACACCTCTGCATACTGAGACAGTTTGTTCCTGTCACTATTGCAAGCTGGACATTTGTATGACTCCATCTTCAATATGTTAATATCCTTATTGATGTTCTGAATATTCATTAAGAGGGACAGAGTGCCCAAGCATCTGTACCGCCAATCTGTCTGTAAAATTACTGGAAACAGAACAACACACACATGCTCTTCTCTCGTGTCTAGTAGGAGATGATAGTGCTGTAGTGCCGTGGAAGCTTGTTTGTTTTGCGCCGTGAACAATTTCAAAACTTTAATTTACTTTGATATAATTACTATAATGTCATATATACTGTGAAGGTTTTGAAAATGTTGTGTATGTGTATGTGTTGTGTATTAGGCGTTGCTTTGGGGGTTTAAATCCTTTCCTGAGACAAGAGACAGACTCTTGCTTTCATAACACATCAAACACAAACACTGTTTCAACAAATGACACACAGGACCTGCTATCAACATCTGTCTACAGTGATCCAATCACAAGTGGTCAGGTGATACACATGGCCTTTTACCTCTGCTGTGACTTTTCAACTTTATATCTCCCTACTAGTTTACATCTCATAATTTCAGTTTGAGTTTATATCTTACAGTTTGGCTAAATATCTCTCAATTTGACTTTATCCCAATTTTATGTTGTCTTAGAATTTTTACTTTATAACCTATAGTTTTGACTTTATACAGTATCTTAGACTTTATATCTTACAGTTTAATGTAATATCTTACAATTTGACATATCTCTGAATTTGACTTTATATCTCACAATTTGTCTTTATACCTCACAAGTTTGAATTTATATCTTACAATTTTGTCTTTATATATTACAAATTGACTTTATCCATTTTGGACTTCATATATCAGAGTTCTGACTTTATATCCCCAGTTTGACTTTACATCTCCCAATTCTGTCTTTATATTTCACAGTGTGACTTTATATAAAAATGATCTTACAATTCAACCTAATTTCTTATTTTAACCTTTATCTCAATTACATTTTTTATTTTCATAATGATGCTGATAATTTTTTTGTTTTAATAAGCTAAAATACATCAATGAATGTATAACAGGAGTGGACAGGACTTGAATGGATAGCAAGCCGGTTAAAGGGAGGTTGAGCACATGTCTGAGAGCTGTGTGTGGGAGGGAACGTTGCCGCTGTCACTTTCCAAAATGACAAAACTCAGTCAAACATTAAAAATTACCAATTCCAGCATCGCAAACAACTGGAGAGCGTTCCCCTTTATTATATACATCCAGCTGCAAGCAATTTCATCAAGTGGTGGGAACAAAAATCGACCGTGGCAAAAATTTACACAATCACATTCTTTTCCATTCTTGAGTTTAGACACCACAAAATGATCCTTACATGATGTGTATTAGTGGGAGAAATATTGCATATTAGGCATTTCCCCATGATGTCTCACATAAAATTGTTTCATTTGGGCTTTAATGTGCTCAGATTTGTCATATTGCCACTTTCCATCCGAATGTAATGTTTCTTTGTAATTGAACTCTAAATAACGCATCGTGTTTGGCGGCAGGTGGAGAAATATATTGCCTGAACTCCCTCTGAGAATCCAGGCTGAACGAGAGAACTGAAGAAATCAGTTAGACAGATAGACAGCCTCAGTAGATTGCGCTTCTGAATGACGTCAAGGGGCTTGTTTCTCTCTGCTTTACAGAGATGATGGACAGTAATGACCAGGCCGCTGCCCTCCCATTCAGCCGTTCCCATCCTGGACACAGACACACACAGGCCCTTCCACTATCCGCAAATAAATCCATCCTTATAGCCATCATCCTTATTTCTGAGCCACGGTATCCATACACACGTTTAGCCAGCTTTAGCGAAGACAATCATACCATATCTGTAACACTAGAAAAAGTGTTTATTTATTTTTTTGTCCATAGTAAATTATGACAGAATAATCTTTTTTGGATTAATTATCTCTTTAAATACTACTTAAGCTCAAACAACATCTGTGATGTGATTTTTATTTCCACAAAATCATTTTAACTCATCTCTCAGTTTGTTAAAGTAAAAAAAAAAAATCATAATAATTTAGTCATTTAAAACTATAAAATTATACAGTTCTTTATATGCAGCAAACCTCATCCTCAGGAATTACACCAATACACACAATCAGTTATACATATTTAATATATTTTTGCTTTAACAAACCCACTGGTACAAACTTCCTTATACTGTATACTTCAATTGTAAATGCATCACTTGTGCTGTGATGAAAATCCTTTACCTAATTTAGTGTTCTCAGTGAATAACCAGTCTTTTAAAAATTGCATGCAAATCTCTCATTATGCTATAATATCACCAAATATTGGATTATTTTTTTAGTCAGCTTGTTTTCTTTCAGTTAGCACAGGTTTTGTATTTCTTATTAATTTTGAGCTATAACAAGAAATTTATAGGCGTTTTTTTTGTAGACAGGTCATGTTTTTTTGTAGTTGTTATTGATGTGTTAACATTAACTAGCATTTTCAGGGAAAAGAAAACATGAGGGTTAAAGACACTTTATTCTTTTCACAAACTGAGGGAAGAGTCAAAATGATATTCTGACACTTTAAATTGTATTTATATGAAAAAATATTCCTTTAAATCACAACAAACTCCACAAAAAAATCTTAGTACTTAAATGTGAATACTGAGCCTGTCAGTACTCATGCTGACAGAAACAGAGGTCTGCCATTGTTTCTGGTGTTTTGTAAACCCTTGCCCTTGAAGGATATACGAGGCAGAGAAAGGACAGACATGCAGAGAAGGATTACATAACAAAAGCTGAAGCATTACACAAAGGTGTGTGTGTCTGCGTGTACGAGGAGGGTGGTATTATGTGCTCACACAGAGATTCCTAATGGTGTATTGATAGAATCCTTCTGTTGCCATGCGTCCCTCGCACTCCCGCACATACACGGCCCTCTTGTGTATTCTGCTATTGCTTTTCTTCCCCTAAGTATATCATCATCAAACAGGGAAACTCATTCTGCAGCTCTCAAAGTGTTCAAAATGTGTGTGTGATGTTGAAGGTGTTAGTCTGCGGATAGAACGGTAAAAAGGAGGGGACAGCGGGGCGAGAGGGAGCACTGTTTCATAATTCAAACAAAAAGCCGACTATGCACATCGAAGCAGAAAAAAATTCCCATAACACTGTAATACTCTGAAATGAAAGCATACGCACACCTATCTTACTTTCTCTACCTCTACCGCCCACTGTCCTGTTTTACTTTTCTCTTTACCTATCACTAAACCTCCATTTGCACCCTGTCTACAGTAAGGTACAATTTCATGTTTAATTCATGCTTAAATTGAGACAATATGCCATTGTTTATCATTTAAATATGCTGCATACTTTCTATTTCAATGATTGCTCTTTAAATTTAATTGGATGTTTGTTGTGATGCACAAGTTTGACGTACAACATCACATTGTGTATTTAGGTCATTTATGATTATCCCTATTATTTTAATGTAGTCAAGTGTGTGATTTGTAATTAATGATGTTTTATTTCATTTTTTTTAGATGCTTTTGAGTAACATCACTCCACTTGTACACTACTGTTCAAAAAATTGTGGTTACTAAGATTTTATTTGAAAGAAATTAATAATTGTATTTAGCAAGGATGCATTAAATTGATCAAAAGTGACAGTAAAGAATTTTACATTGTTACAAACGATTTCTATTTAAAATAAAAGCTGTTATTTTGAACTTTCTATTCATCAAATAAGTCACGGTTTTTACAAAAACATTAAGCAGCAACTGTTTTCAACATTTAAAAAAAAAAATTCTTTAGCACCTTTAGAATGATTTCTGAAGGATCATGTAAGACTGGAGTAATAGCTGCTGAAAATTCAGCTTTGCCATCTCAGGAATGAATTACATGGTTAAATATATTAAAATAGAAAACAGTTATTTTAAATTAGAAGAATTTTTTACAATATTACCGTTTTTACTGTATTTGTGGTCAGATAAATGAGGCCTTGTTGAGCATAAGATACTTTCAAAACATTAAAAGTCATTACGGTGACATATACGCGCAACACATTAACATTAATAACATGCTCATATTCTTGCCTCACATCCCATAATTAATCAGGGCCTAATTTAACTATGCGCCAAAGTCTGAGTCAGAGGAATAAGCTGGAACGATCCGTACACATTCAAACCAAGTGACTTTTGAGGTGCTGTGTTGAATAGATTATAACTATTATTAACCTCAAATGGATGTTTATTTTAATCAGCATGTTTGCGTACCTGCTTTGTTGTATTTTCCTAAGAACTTTTAGTTTACTGATATTTATAGGCCTGTGTGTTTTGAAATTATGTTCGGAAAGGGTGAATTAATTTACTGGGAAAACAGAATTAGGTAGGTTTTTGAGCTGAAATACTGCTGTTTAGTGAATCCACCCCTGTGTATCTTGTGCTTTCACTGTGTGCCTCATGCTGACTGACTGGTTTTGTCACTGATCTAAGATCCGATTTACCACACTCATCACAACCTCAGAGAATCTGATCCCTCAGCGACGACTGATTCACTCACACCTGCCAAACACACACAGATAGATCACAGGGTCATGAAGGGACATATTGAGTAAATGGCTGTGTCAAACCAGTGATACATGTCTGACCTTTCACCGCTCGTGACTTTTGACAGCAATTCAATTACAGCAGCAAACCCACGCATTCCTCTTTGCATGCATGTTAATGCATCTTGAAGGGTGTGAATGTCTTTTGTACGGTTTTGTGTGCATGAATGCGTGTTTTACCCATTACAGCTTCATAAACGGTAACCTTAATCAAAGCTAAAATAACACTTGACACAGCAGCGTTGCGATGAAGAGGATTTTGCAGTGCACAAACATGCACAGAAATAAATTGGATGAACCATTTAAGCACTTATTTATGCAGCTGTGACAGAGGACAGATGTACTGTATGGTACTGTCTTAGTATCATGTGAGTGTGTTTGTTCAGATTTCACATAGAAGGATGCCAAAACTGGCACTGAGGAAATCAAAACACAGTGACAGTCAGTGACGTGACATGTGGCCAAGTATGGTGACCCATACTCGGAATTAGTGCTCTGCATTTACCCATCCAAAGTGCACACACACAGCAGTGAACACACACAAACCGTG
>NW_015505183.1:2971806-2990112 GCF_001515645.1 Sinocyclocheilus grahami
AGTCAGCTTGTTTTCTTTCAGTTAGCACAGGTTTTGTATTTCTTATTAATTTTGAGCTATAACAAGAAATTTATAGGCGTTTTTTTTGTAGACAGGTCATGTTTTTTTGTAGTTGTTATTGATGTGTTAACATTAACTAGCATTTTCAGGGAAAAGAAAACATGAGGGTTAAAGACACTTTATTCTTTTCACAAACTGAGGGAAGAGTCAAAATGATATTCTGACACTTTAAATTGTATTTATATGAAAAAATATTCCTTTAAATCACAACAAACTCCACAAAAAAATCTTAGTACTTAAATGTGAATACTGAGCCTGTCAGTACTCATGCTGACAGAAACAGAGGTCTGCCATTGTTTCTGGTGTTTTGTAAACCCTTGCCCTTGAAGGATATACGAGGCAGAGAAAGGACAGACATGCAGAGAAGGATTACATAACAAAAGCTGAAGCATTACACAAAGGTGTGTGTGTCTGCGTGTACGAGGAGGGTGGTATTATGTGCTCACACAGAGATTCCTAATGGTGTATTGATAGAATCCTTCTGTTGCCATGCGTCCCTCGCACTCCCGCACATACACGGCCCTCTTGTGTATTCTGCTATTGCTTTTCTTCCCCTAAGTATATCATCATCAAACAGGGAAACTCATTCTGCAGCTCTCAAAGTGTTCAAAATGTGTGTGTGATGTTGAAGGTGTTAGTCTGCGGATAGAACGGTAAAAAGGAGGGGACAGCGGGGCGAGAGGGAGCACTGTTTCATAATTCAAACAAAAAGCCGACTATGCACATCGAAGCAGAAAAAAATTCCCATAACACTGTAATACTCTGAAATGAAAGCATACGCACACCTATCTTACTTTCTCTACCTCTACCGCCCACTGTCCTGTTTTACTTTTCTCTTTACCTATCACTAAACCTCCATTTGCACCCTGTCTACAGTAAGGTACAATTTCATGTTTAATTCATGCTTAAATTGAGACAATATGCCATTGTTTATCATTTAAATATGCTGCATACTTTCTATTTCAATGATTGCTCTTTAAATTTAATTGGATGTTTGTTGTGATGCACAAGTTTGACGTACAACATCACATTGTGTATTTAGGTCATTTATGATTATCCCTATTATTTTAATGTAGTCGAGTGTGTGATTTGTAATTAATGATGTTTTATTTCATTTTTTTTAGATGCTTTTGAGTAACATCACTCCACTTGTACACTACTGTTCAAAAAAATTGTGGTTACTAAGATTTTATTTGAAAGAAATTAATAATTGTATTTAGCAAGGATGCATTAAATTGATCAAAAGTGACAGTAAAGAATTTTACATTGTTACAAACGATTTCTATTTAAAATAAAAGCTGTTATTTTGAACTTTCTATTCATCAAATAAGTCACGGTTTTTACAAAAACATTAAGCAGCAACTGTTTTCAACATTTAAAAAAAAAAATTCTTTAGCACCTTTAGAATGATTTCTGAAGGATCATGTAAGACTGGAGTAATAGCTGCTGAAAATTCAGCTTTGCCATCTCAGGAATGAATTACATGGTTAAATATATTAAAATAGAAAACAGTTATTTTAAATTAGAAGAATTTTTTACAATATTACCGTTTTTACTGTATTTGTGGTCAGATAAATGAGGCCTTGTTGAGCATAAGATACTTTCAAAACATTAAAAGTCATTACGGTGACATATACGCGCAACACATTAACATTAATAACATGCTCATATTCTTGCCTCACATCCCATAATTAATCAGGGCCTAATTTAACTATGCGCCAAAGTCTGAGTCAGAGGAATAAGCTGGAACGATCCGTACACATTCAAACCAAGTGACTTTTGAGATGCTGTGTTGAATAGATTATAACTATTATTAACCTCAAATGGATGTTTATTTTAATCAGCATGTTTGCGTACCTGCTTTGTTGTATTTTCCTAAGAACTTTTAGTTTACTGATATTTATAGGCCTGTGTGTTTTGAAATTATGTTCGGAAAGGGTGAATTAATTTACTGGGAAAACAGAATTAGGTAGGTTTTTGAGCTGAAATACTGCTGTTTAGTGAATCCACCCCTGTGTATCTTGTGCTTTCACTGTGTGCCTCATGCTGACTGACTGGTTTTGTCACTGATCTAAGATCCGATTTACCACACTCATCACAACCTCAGAGAATCTGATCCCTCAGCGACGACTGATTCACTCACACCTGCCAAACACACACAGATAGATCACAGGGTCATGAAGGGACATATTGAGTAAATGGCTGTGTCAAACCAGTGATACATGTCTGACCTTTCACCGCTCGTGACTTTTGACAGCAATTCAATTACAGCAGCAAACCCACGCATTCCTCTTTGCATGCATGTTAATGCATCTTGAAGGGTGTGAATGTCTTTTGTACGGTTTTGTGTGCATGAATGCGTGTTTTACCCATTACAGCTTCATAAACGGTAACCTTAATCAAAGCTAAAATAACACTTGACACAGCAGCGTTGCGATGAAGAGGATTTTGCAGTGCACAAACATGCACAGAAATAAATTGGATGAACCATTTAAGCACTTATTTATGCAGCTGTGACAGAGGACAGATGTACTGTATGGTACTGTCTTAGTATCATGTGAGTGTGTTTGTTCAGATTTCACATAGAAGGATGCCAAAACTGGCACTGAGGAAATCAAAACACAGTGACAGTCAGTGACGTGACATGTGGCCAAGTATGGTGACCCATACTCGGAATTAGTGCTCTGCATTTACCCATCCAAAGTGCACACACACAGCAGTGAACACACACAAACCGTGAACACACACCCGGAGCAGTGGGCAGCCATTTATGCTGCGGCGCCCGGGGAGCAGTTGGGGGTACGGTGCCTTGTTCAAGGGCACCTCAGTTGTGGTATTGAAGGTGGGAGAGAGAGCGCTGTACATTCACTCCCCTCACCTACAATCCCTGCCGGTACGAGACTCGAACCCGCAAACTTTGGGTTACGAGTCCGACTCTAACCATTAGGCCACGACTTCCCCCACCCACGACTTCCCCCACAACACTCCCCTAGACTCAACACCATTGTCAAATTTGTGAACAAATTCAACACTATTTTGAGTTGATTCTTGTCAGTGAACCTGTTGAATCAGTTCACAACAAGCACTGAATGATTCATTGGTGAATTTGACTGATCCGATTGCAGCTGTTTGAGCGATTAGGTTAAATATGACTGCACAAAATTAATAAACAATGGTCTATCAATCATTATGTTTACTTTTGATATTTATAATACTATTTTTAATGTACTGAAGTAAAATATTACTTATAAAATAAGCATTATAATTAAAATATGTAATATTTTGTATTTTTACTAAAGTCAATTCAAAAGCAGTACTTTCCTTAGAATATTCGTACTTTAATTCAATTACATGATTTGTGTTCTTAAATGTTGATTACCACAATAAATATGAAATATTTTGATTCATGCTTCAAAAAAAAAGAGAAAAAAGTAGTGCCAACTGTTTTTGTACTATTTTTGCCTTTTTTTTAATGACAAGAATCATTATCAAACAAATGTTGTTGATAGAGGTTAATTTGAGCTTAAATTGAACCCAGAATATTTATTTAGGGCTTTGGAAGAAGAGACTCTTCTGAACACTCTCAACATTGCATTTGGGAGTTGTGTGGTTAGGAATGAGGACTCACGCATACATTAAAAGTAGGAAAACAGTCCCATAATCACAAATAGACTGCAATATGTACTCTGTGTATGCAACTGCTGCTGTATCTAGGCCAAAATGGCCTATTTGACCACTGTATAAAGTCTATTGTTGAATATGGAATTTGTCCAGAAATATAACATATGTATTCTTCCTATGGTGACATGTGGCCAAGTATGGTGACCCATACTCGGAATTAGTGCTCTGCATTTACCCATCCAAAGTGCACACACACAGCAGTGAACACACACAAACCGTGAACACACACCCGGAGCAGTGGGCAGCCATTTATGCTGCGGCGCCCGGGGAGCAGTTGGGGGTACGGTGCCTTGTTCAAGGGCACCTCAGTTGTGGTATTGAAGGTGGGAGAGAGAGCGCTGTACATTCACTCCCCTCACCTACAATCCCTGCCGGTACGAGACTCGAACCCGCAAACTTTGGGTTACGAGTCCGACTCTAACCATTAGGCCACGACTTCCCCCACCCACGACTTCCCCCACAACACTCCCCTAGACTCAACACCATTGTCAAATTTGTGAACAAATTCAACACTATTTTGAGTTGATTCTTGTCAGTGAACCTGTTGAATCAGTTCACAACTCACCTACAATCCCTGCCGGTACGAGACTCGAACCCGCAAACTTTGGGTTACGAGTCCGACTCTAACCATTAGGCCACGACTTCCCCCACCCACGACTTCCCCCACAACACTCCCCTAGACTCAACACCATTGTCAAATTTGTGAACAAATTCAACACTATTTTGAGTTGATTCTTGTCAGTGAACCTGTTGAATCAGTTCACAACAAGCACTGAATGATTCATTGGTGAATTTGACTGATCCGATTGCAGCTGTTTGAGCGATTAGGTTAAATATGACTGCACAAAATTAATAAACAATGGTCTATCAATCATTATGTTTACTTTTGATATTTATAATACTATTTTTAATGTACTGAAGTAAAATATTACTTATAAAATAAGCATTATAATTAAAATATGTAATATTTTGTATTTTTACTAAAGTCAATTCAAAAGCAGTACTTTCCTTAGAATATTCGTACTTTAATTCAATTACATGATTTGTGTTCTTAAATGTTGATTACCACAATAAATATGAAATATTTTGATTCATGCTTCAAAAAAAAAGAGAAAAAAGTAGTGCCAACTGTTTTTGTACTATTTTTGCCTTTTTTTTAATGACAAGAATCATTATCAAACAAATGTTGTTGATAGAGGTTAATTTGAGCTTAAATTGAACCCAGAATATTTATTTAGGGCTTTGGAAGAAGAGACTCTTCTGAACACTCTCAACATTGCATTTGGGAGTTGTGTGGTTAGGAATGAGGACTCACGCATACATTAAAAGTAGGAAAACAGTCCCATAATCACAAATAGACTGCAATATGTACTCTGTGTATGCAACTGCTGCTGTATCTAGGCCAAAATGGCCTATTTGACCACTGTATAAAGTCTATTGTTGAATATGGAATTTGTCCAGAAATATAACATATGTATTCTTCCTATGACATATTTTCTCCATGTATAACAAGTTTTTTCTATCTGGGTCACAATCAAATAGTAAACATCATGATTAATTCATGGAGACATGAGCTAATTAAAGGCTCCCGCTTGGCAACAGTGTCAGAGGCGAATATAACATATATATTATTTTATATATAATTTTGCGTTTTCATATTTCAATGTATTGTTTAAGGGAATGGACTGTTATAGCTAACAAAACCATAGTGTTGAGGTAAAGATCCAGCTATTTTTCGAATAAGTGATGCAAACATGACAAAGGTCCATTACAAACAAGTGTAGGCGTGAAGAGCTCAAAAGAGAGACCATTCAGTGAAGCTCTCACCTGTGCCATTATTGTTGAAAAGCTATTAAACAGTATATATTTATGCAGCAGATGGATTATGTAAATGGATTTAGTAATTTAGTCCTGGCTCCAATATGAAAGTGAGGTATATGATATTATATTTAACCCATATGGATATATATAGCTATACAGTGTAAGCCGTTCCAATAAAGAGGCAGACGCTCGCTGAGCTATTATTAGCCTCCTCCTCAGACCCAGTTCCACTGAGAAACAGAACTCAAGCAGGGCCGAGATCCAAAATTTAGACACACTGTGGGCCATTTTCTCAAACTGACAGCTGTCTTTATAATGTACTGGGAAAGAATTTATGCAATTTATTTTACACTTCAAGATCTGGTTTATGGAGTGTTACAGTTCCCCTTCAGGAACTCGAGCTGCATCGAGTCGCTTTGGGAACGCCCTTGCGTGACCGCGTTCTGAAGCACGTGTCAAATCAGTCCAATGGAGCAGCGAGACGTCACGAGCAGGGTGACGTAAGCACAAGAAAGCATAAAAGTGCATCCGGCCGGGCGCAAACCAGTAGCGCTCTGTGTATGTGTCTGTCTATTTACTGTTGTCTGTCCGCACAAGCACGCATATATATAAAACAATGAGAAAGTCTATGGCGAGCGAATGGCAGTACAAACGCTGTGTTCCTCCCTGCCCACGATATCTGACGGCAGGGGATACACACGATTTGTGTGTCGTTTGTTTGGGAGCGGAGCATGCACGGTCAGCTCTCGAGGGGGCTGATTGTCATGACTGTGAGCTGCTCTCGCTGCGCACGCTCCGCTCTCGCCTGGCCGTGTTTGATGAGAGCAGCCAGGCTCGCGATCCCACTGGCAGCGGTCCCGCTGTTGCCGAGCGCAGACTGTTGTCGTGGGGATCGCAAGTGGATTTAGCGGAGGGATCCGAGACGGGCTCACCCGCTAGATCCATGGCTCTCTCTCTGGGTTCAGAAGCCCACGCTGCGGTTTCTTCCCCCCGGAGAGAGAGCCAGGCACTTCATCTATCTTCCTCCGAGGAGGTAGAGGTGATAAGTGTCGAGACAGAGAAGACTGTGGACTCGCGTATGAGGTGTGATTAGTGATTATGGGGTGTTTTTCATGCATTCGCCAAAATAAAATATCGTTTGGCCAGCCTAGAAACAGGACGCTCGTCCTAAAAATAATTAGACGAGCGTTTTCTGAATCCAGATCACAGCCTTCACGACGGTGGCCTTCCTTTTTCCCCGATCTCCATGCTGAGGTGTCAAGATTGTGGGAGAAACCATACTCATCCCGTATTACAGCCCCACAGTCTCAAATTATTCAAAAGAAATACTCAATTATATCGACGATTGGTTAATACTAGCTTAATCGGAGCAGATGGCGACTCGGCATCGAGATGTCGTCCTTGCCCATACAGTATGAGAGAGCTGGGGTTGACTAAACACCAAGAAGAGTGTTCTTTCTCCACTACAGAGAACCACTTATTTAGGCGTGGTGTGGGACTCAACCTCGATGCAGGCACGTCTGTCTCCTGTTCGAATCGAGTCAATCCTCACGACAGTCACGAGAGTAAGAGAAGGCCAGTCACTCACTGTCAAACAGTTTCAGAGGCTGTTGGGCCTGATGGCAGCGACGTCCAACGTGATACCTTTTGGCCTGCTGTACATGAGATCCTTGCAGTGGTGGCTCAGAACCAAAGGATTTTTCCCGAGGGGAATCCGCTTTGCATGATCAAGGTCACCCCGAGGTGGTGGAGCTCATTTGGAGGGAATTTGGCAAGGCGGAAGTGGATCTATTTGCGTCGCAGGAAACGACACACTGTCCACTCTGGTTCTCCCTCACGCATCCAGCTCCACTGGGGCTTGATGCCATGGTGCAGACGTGGCTGAGGCTTCGTCTGTACGCTTTTCCCTCGATCGCTCTGCTCCCGGGAGTTTTTCCCAAAGCAACTCGACGCAGTGTCTCGTTCCCTCGGGGAACCATGGTTACATACGTAACCTAGAGACGTTAATTTGAATGTGATTTGATGTGAAAAATGAGAACGCAAGTCAATGTTTTTCTCCAAAAAGTAAAAAAATGGGGGACAGTCAGGGACGTGGCCTGGCAGGTGGTGTGTGCACTCTCTGGTTTGTACACAGGCAAACATTTTCTATAATTTCCTGCCACTTCTATACTATCCTCTCCCATTAAAGCCAATAGAATTGCATTTTTAAAAAACAGGGATTAGAAAGAACCTGCATTTCCTTTATTCCCTTAATCCACCTTTCAGTCATTTCTAGCCAATTAAACAAGTCAGTTTAGTGTTGTTTGTGTTTCTGATCAGACCATTTCTCTCTTTTTCTGTCTCCATCTGTCTTTCTTTCTGATTGAATGGTAAAGCAGGTCTACTGATTTCTTTCTCTTTGCTTTCAGTCAGATGAATGGTACACCATTCTTCAATTCATATATATAAACAACTCTCACTCACATTAATTATCACAGCTGTTGTTTGTATTGGCACATTCACAATATCAGACTTTCTCTTTCTTTCATGTTTTCTCTTTTTGGCCAATGAATCACATTCTAAATAAGTGTAGGGACTCCCGGTTTCATCTCTCATCTCCACTGTCGTGATTTTCTGTGGCAGTAGTGGCTACGCATGGCGTTATCTTCTTTTTTCACTTTAAGACCAGTGGCACCCAAACATTCTGTCACCATTTATGCACCCTCATGTCATTCCAAGCTTGTATGACTTTCTTTCTTTGGAGGAACATAAAAGAAGATATTTCGAAGAATGCTGGTAACCAAGCAGTTGTGGTTCCCATTGACTTCCACTGTATAGACAACAAAGACAATGAAAGTCTATGGGAACTGAAACTATTTGATTAACAACATTCTTCAAAATAATATATTTTATGTTTTACAGAAAAAAAGAAAGTCATACAGGTTTGGAACAACATGAGGGTGAGCAATTTTCATTTTGGGTGAACTATCGTTTTAAGTTGCTATACTGCCGCATACTATGTTGGAGTATCATCCATATATTTACTGGATTAATTACAATGTTATTGTGTGTTAAGTATTAAATCAATAAAAAAATATTGCAATACCTAAAGCCCAAAGTGTAGATATTACACTGCTTAAATCATCTGGATTTACGAAATATAATTTTTTTTACGTGTGGTGATGTATGTGAGTATGTTGATAAATAGCTTTAGGAGCTGTATTTATATTTTCCCAAGAGTTCAGCATGCTACAGTCTACTTCAGGCTGTGCTCATGCTGTGCTGTGAAATTTAAATTTAGTAACCTGTTAATGTGGGTGCTGAGAAATTCTGCTTACATATGTGGTTTGACATGGGCCAGCGGAAAATGTAAGAGTATTTATAGAAAACGGCAGACAGCATTTACTCACCCGTTTGCGCAGGTTGTACGTAAGCAGGAGGTTTCGTGAAAAGTGGTTGGAGAAGGCGGTGTAGAATTCTAAGACTTTCTGAAGTGCGTCCCGTTTGATCACATGCAGGTCACAGTATGTTAGCGCTCTCACATTAGCACACGCCTGAGCTAGTGTCACCTCCTTCCAGAACACGTCCCCAAACACATCACCTTTACCTGAGGAGAAACACAGACACTTTCTTATTCACACAAACAGACCTGATTGGTACATTTATGGAGGACCGTGACCGTCTAAATAATGTGACACTGAAGGCTGGAGTAATTCAGATTTGCCATCACAGGAATAAATTACATTTAAATTTCAAATTCAAATAGAAAACAGTTATTTTATATTGTAATAATTTTTTTTTTTTGTTCGATGCAGCCTTGGTGAGCATAAGTGTCTTCTTTCTTATTATGACTTGTTTTCAGTGAATATAAGTGCATGATGTATTCCAGTTTCAGTTGTTTCAAGAACAAACCACGTTAAGTTAATTTATTTCTTATTTTCTAACACTCTTTTTTTGCAGCAAAAATACTGCAAATGATCTCTCTGTTTTGTCTCTCCTCTCTGTCTCAGATTGCAGTAGACAGATCATGTGTACTGGTTTCATTGGTGTGAAATTCAACTTGAGTAAAACTCCACCACAAACACATGTCAGATTCATGTCAGCACTGTTAAAATCTTTTTTACAATAATATCTTGGCAAAACATTCTCACATAAAAGCACACTTTCATTATGACTCACTTAGGATATAGCTCCAGATACTGTATCATAAGCATGTCTGACAGAGGAGGAATGATGAGATGATCCATTACAATCCATTATTGAAATGAACAAATGCACAAAAGTCTTGTCCATCCATCTCCATCTGCTCACATCTAGGATGAATAGGGTTACAGAGCCAAAATGTCCACTCAGATAAATTTTTTACAGTTCTTTTGTGTCTCAGTAAATGTTCTAGAATCCAGATTCCTTTCTGCAGGTGGAGAGAGATATTTTAGCACCTCTAGTGAGATCTAGAGTATCGCATTTGGTTATGCGACATCAAGAATCAATGGTGGTCGATATCATTGATGCATCTTGATG
This sequence comes from Sinocyclocheilus grahami, assembly GCF_001515645.1. NCBI lineage: Eukaryota > Metazoa > Chordata > Actinopteri > Cypriniformes > Cyprinidae > Sinocyclocheilus > Sinocyclocheilus grahami. Next base: position 2,981,869 of record NW_015505183.1, read on the forward strand.
CACTAAATATATAGAATCCTGAAAAAAATGTATCACGGTTTCCACTAAAATATTAAACATTGATAATAACATGAAATGTTTCTTGAGCACCAAATCTGCATATTGATGATCTCTGAAGGATCATGTGACACCGTATACTGGAGTAATGGCTGCTGAAAATACAGCTATGCCATTGCATGAGTAAATTACATTATAAAATATATATAATGAAAAACAGTTATTTTAAAACTGTAATAATATTTCACAATATTACAGTTTTAATGTAGTTTTGATCAAATAAATGCATTCCTTGGTGAGCATAAGAGACAAACTTTTGAATGGTAGTGTATGTATGATATGGGAAGAGTTTGTGTATAATAACCTACATTTTTCAATTTTCTGCCAGACATCATTTTCTGTGTTCCACAGAATAAAGTAAGTCGTAAATATATGGGAAATTAAACAAATAAGGGATAAATGATGAAAGAATTTTCATTTTTGAATGAACTGTCCTTTTAATTAATTTATCTTTATAACATCAGAAAGTTAAAGATGTTTGGAATAAAAGAAAGCATACTGGTGCAGCACAGTTTCAATTAATGATTGTCTTGGACTGAGCTCAGTATCAGTTTTGTAGTTGCTTGAACTGATTTTTAAGGAGGAATAAACACCCAAAATAAGGGCACTGTCACTGCACTGTTTCTTTGTACTTTTAAGTGAGAGTGAATGAAAAGAGAGAGTCAATAATCTATGTAGTAGAGCAGCAGTGTCATTATAGATCTACAGGTCACAGTGTAGCACACCACCCTACACCCATACTGACCTCTAACCTCTGAAGTTTCGTTCAATCCACCCACTCGAGATACAAGTGGTCAGAGCGATAAACCTTTTTATTCTGTCTTCATAGTCTGATCTGCGTGTGTGTGTTCAAATTTTAGAAGCAAGAGAGAACATTTGTGACCTTTCAGACTGATCCTAAATCAATTTAACAGCCGCGACAGACAGCCAAATTTAGCAAAGCATCGTTAGTTTGTCAACAGAGAAAGATACGACCATTAGATGCTCAGCTGGCTTCACGAGGCGAAGCAGCCTAATCTTGTGTTGTGAGACAGACAGATGTTAGAAATGACAGATGCTATACAATACATCATTGGGCTGTATACATCCATGAGTCACATGTCTGACCTAAGATCACTGTTTGCTTTTTTTATTTCTTTTTTAGGGATGTTGGGTTGATACTAAAAAAGAATGAAATAATACTAGTCTCAGTTGTAACGACAGGCAGGACAATAAAATCAGATCAAAATATCAGATCTATGCATTTAAAGCTTTCTGTGGTATAAACCCTCATAGTTCATTGTGTGGCAGATATTACTGCCAGAAAAGGATGAACTGATACTTAGAGAAGATCTTAAAAACATCTTAAAGGGGTCCTATTATGCGTTTTCACTTTTTCAACTTTAGTTAGTCTGTAATGTTGCTGTTTGAGCATAAAAAAGATCTGCAAAGTTACAAAGCTCAAAGTTCACTTAAAAAGGAGATATTTTATATAACAGAAATCACTTTTCAAAAACTACAACGAACGACTCGTTTGGACTACAACGCATATTTTACGGGATTTGTGATATCACAAATATCGACGAATGGGACGAGACCTGGTTGAGCTGCACTAGAGAAGGCAACGAGAGTTATCACTATGTTGGAGACGCGCTAGTTTCCCCAAGGCAGACGAACTTAGAGTGGTTACAATCATCTGGGTTTAAATCACGCTCAAATTGATTTGATTTTGACGCAATATTTACACTGAAGCTAGCAGCAGGCGGTTATGGTAAGGGGCATGTCATTTCCCGACCAGGCGCAGAGTTCTGCCAATCACAGCACACACTGGCCCAGCTAACCAATCACAGCACATTTCGTATTTCAGAAGGCGGGCCTTCATTTGGTACAGGAACTATTCGAGCCGTTCATGCCAGACTGGGGAGAGAGGGGTTGTAATAATGTAAAATATGTGAAATGTAATGTGTTTTTCGAACAACCTAGTATGAGAGCCTGTTCTAGTACACCCCCAAAACAAAATCAAGACTTTGTAAAAGAGCATAATAGGACCCCTTTAAAGCATATTTTAGTTCAATTACTTTTCAAATATCTTTTTATTGTTACTTTTTATCATCAGCTTAGGCCATATTTTGCATAATTTAACATGTTTCATGCTCAAAATTTCAACATTTCCACTTCATTTTATTTTATTATTGTTCTCTGAATGTTTTTCGCACAGAGGAAGAGAAAGAGTCGGACACATTGATCAAAGAGGATACAGGGAGCAGGATGTGGGAATAAACAAAAGGGAGAGGGATAGCACAGTGCGGAGGAGTGGGTGTGATAGCATGTGTGTCAGTCAAGATATATGATCACATAGAAGCTCTGTGGATGCAAATAATCCTCCCATTGGGAACTAAACCCAAGAGGGATGCTGTCTTCATGTCAATGAGTCTGTAGAGGAAATTAGTTTTGAATACAGTAACAGCTGAAGCAGACTTAAGCTGTTCAAAATCGAGTAGTCAAAACTGTCTAACAGCTTGCACCACTGCTACAAATGTAGCAAATAAAATAATCGAAAACTACTTGACCTCACTAATCTAGTCAGATTTCCACTTCATTTTATTTTATTATTGTTCTCTGAATGTTTTTCGCACAGAGGAAGAGAAAGAGTCGGACACATTGATCAAAGAGGATACAGGGAGCAGGCTGTGGGAATAAACAAAAGGGAGAGGGATAGCACAGTGCGGAGGAGTGGGTGTGATAGCATGTGTGTCAGTCAAGATATATGATCACATAGAAGCTCTGTGGATGCAAATAATCCTCCCATTGGGAACTAAACCCAAGAGGGATGCTGTCTTCATGTCAATGAGTCTGTAGAGGAAATTAGTTTTGAATACAGTAACAGCTGAAGCAGACTTAAGCTGTTCAAAATCGAGTAGTCAAAACTGTCTAACAGCTTGCACCACTGCTACAAATGTAGCAAATAAAATAATCGAAAACTACTTGACCTCACTAATCTAGTCAGATGCTGGATGGCTAGTCAGCCATCATGATCCATACCTAGTCAATATTCATTAATTCAGATCCAGATCTATTTCTCTGTCTCTGTTTTCCTCTTACCCAGAATGGCGACCACCTCGTCGTCTTGGATGACCTCCAGTGACCCTGACACCACAAAACAGAGGCTGTCCACGCTCTCGCCCGCATGGTAGATAAGATCTCCTGGAGCGCAGTGGATGGTCTGGAACTCCATTGCTAAAGCCCGCAAACAGCCATCACTGGCCAAACGGAAAGCAGGATGTTCCTTGAAAACCTTCCTGTTCAGGTGCACGCATATATCAGCACGCATGTCTTTAGGACAGATCTGTAAAACCTGTAATGGGAGAGAGAAATAACAGATATAAGTGGTTACTCTGCTGCAACTTCCTTGATCTGAGCACTGTGCGATGTCCGAACTGATTGCACTGTATTTTATGTATAATCGTTTTCTTAAATTCATTTTAAACCTCTTAAATCAATTTTTTTTATATAATTTTCAAAGTTTTTAAATTCCTTGTTTTATTGTTGTGATTATTGTTTTTCTTTTCTTTTATGTAAAGCACTTTGAATTACCATTGTGTATGAAATGTGCTATACAATGTGCCTTGCCTTGCCTTTTGAGATAAAAGAGCTCAATGTACTATGAAAAAACATTATAACTTTCATACATACAAATGGCAACAAGCAAGAGACTAGATTATAAGCACAAAACTAAACAACAACATCTCTTCAATATCTAATTTAACAATTTCCTGGCTGCATACATAAAATTGTTGAATGTCAAAATTAAAATTAATTCATGAAACTCTAGACAGGCCTTTACATGCAATCTTATAGCAATCACATAATTTACTCTATGGTACAAGCTGATAGGCTCTGTTGATTCTGCAGCCAATGAAATTGCTCAACATTTAAGTAGCCTACTTCAGTGTTCACTGTAAGATGGTCCTGCCAGAATTCCTCTGAAACCCTCCACCTCCCCCAGTTCCACCTGTCTAGATCTACCTTACACGTTCGCAGCAGCATGTCTGTGTATCTATTAGCAGTTGCAAGTCCATACTTGCTCTGCAGCAGATCTAGTCTGCCAAGACCAAATAGATTAACATTGTCATATCCATTAACGTGCTAAAATTTCATAGAGTTGTCATGACTGAAATGGTTATATTCCAATTCTGATGACTAGGGATGTGCCCGAATATTGAATATGAATTTGGAAAGGCACAGAAAACAAATAACATGTTTGGAGCCACTAAAAGGACATGGTTAGCCGCTTGCTAGCGGTAGCCTGTTACATTACAGTACATACAATTTCAATTACCACATACACAGAGTAAGGAGAGATGACTGATAGGACAATGGCGAATGATTTGCAGATCCAGAGCACCACTGACAAAAATCTAATCTTGTGAAATGTTTGGTAAGTACTGGCGCTCCGTATACACAGAGTACGTGTGATCGTGAATCTCGAAAGCTCAAGTAAAAAGCGAGCGCGCATTCAAAAGCGATTTCAATGTCCCGCATATTAATAGCGGCTTCCTGATGCCCACAATTTATATAACTTACAGTATAATTACCCAACAATCTACTTGCGAGAGAAAGCATTGAAATATATTTTTTTCCCCCAATCTCATATTTATTCCCTTTAGGGCTTCTGTAGAACACGTTATTCGTTTTCTGTGCCTTTTTGAATTCAGATTCACTATTCGGGCACATCCCTACTGATGACAATAAATGTTGTTGTTTTTTTATGTACATTTTTATTATTTTTATAATTTTTCTATTTTTTATGAGCTAAGTCGTCAAGTTAAATGTTCAACTTCCAGTTGTTTTTAAATGCATTTCTTTGATGGAAAATCCCTTCTTCTGGAATTTTTGTATCGGCCGGGGCATGATTACATTCATTAAATTTTCTTTTTTTATAATAATGAATAATTAATTGTACTAAATTAACAATATTAATTGCACAAAATTAACACTGACAGCCCCAATTATTATTTTTTCCATTGTTAAAAATTTGCATTTTTCTTTTTTATAGCCACTGTCTCACACCATCAAATTTATGTTTACTGTCATGCCAGTGAAGCATACTGGGAGGCCGAGACAGAGGTACAGGACACGCGTGCCGGCGTGCATGTGTGCATCTGAGTGCATTAGCGTGTGACATGTGCCAGAGCTGCCATTCCCAGCAGCCCCTCACTTTTCTAGAGCATCTCCCTTTCTGCATGTGGTTGTCACGGAGACATGGAGGTTGGCTCTGGGAGAACAGTGTGAGTCTGTGTGATGAGACGGCTAAATCACGAGAAAGAAAGAGAGAGAGAAGGAGACATCTGGAGCATTCTGACAATGTCCGCCCAATGGGGACTTCATATCCACAGTCATGCTGTTCCCCTCCTGTGGTTAAGCATAAACGACAGGATGAGTCTAAACACATAGTGTGAGAAAGCATCTTGCTAAAGAATCACACTAATGTTTAAAAATACTCAGCCAGACACACTCACACAAACATTTCAGAGCAGGAGTGAATAACACACACACAACAGACAGGAGGATGGCTGCTGAAGGGTGTCCAGAGTTGCATGTTGGGTAATTGGAGTTGGGCGTTGGGTGTAATTGGGTGTTCACCTTTTCGGTGTCAATACCGTGGGACATGGACCACGTGGAGGCGATGTAATCCATAACCCTCTCGCTCAGGCCTTTGGGAACCTGGTACAGCTTGAGGAAGTCTCGCACACTGTTCAGCATCTCATGATAGCGGTTTGTGTTAGCATACATCTGCTGGAAGATAGTTGTCACATTACCGAAGATGGTGGCGTAGAGGAGAGCTGTAGGAAAGGGAAAGAGAGGGAGAAAGAAACTTTGGATTAAATGACAACACAGAGGAACAGAATGATGTAAATAAATCGCAAAAAAAATTTATTATGTACTGTGTAGTGTTCAAAAAAAGTATTTAAAATATTTTACTATAAAACATTTTAATATAAATTGTGTATATATATATATATATATATATATATATATATGTATGTATTTAATTGCAAAAATGCAAAATAAAATAAATAAATAAAAATATTTTAAATAATATGTAAATAAAAATGTAAAAACATAATTTATTCATGCAGATAAAAATTGTATGGACTGCGTAAGAGTACATGAAAGAAGCCCAGAATAACTTTTTTTATTAATTAATTAATTTATTTATTTATTTATATATATAGATAGAATATTTATATTTTAAATAAATGCTGTTCTTTTGAATGTTCTATGCATCAAATAATCCTTAAAAAATCTATTACAGCTTCCACAAAAATATTATTATATTATTTTAAATTGTAATGATATTTTGCAATATTACTAATTTCACTGCAACCTTTGTTAGCATAAGAGACTTCTTTCAAACTAGAGGTGGAAAGTAACTAATTACAAATACTTTCGTTACAGTACTTGAGTACATTTTTATAATAAAATGTATAATTAAATTGTGGTACTTTTACTTGAGTAGAATAAAACTAAAGTATTCAACTTCGCTACATTTATTTTTCACCAAAAGTACAAAAAAAAGTGGTCAAAGGAGATCAAAGAAGGCGCCGATGGAGAAACAGAGCGAGCCGGTGTTTGACGGGCACTTTTCAAACTGCTGGGGTGGAGCCCTGGGCTTCAGACAATAACAGACAGGTTCAAACCGCGCTATGCTTTGACTGTCAATCACCTGCATTGTCGTTTTGAATCAGCATCATTAGCATTTCAGTATTTTAGTGAATGTGAGCTATGCATGCTCTGATTTTAAATCGTAATTTTGTCAGCTCCTGAAATGGGTCATACCGTCGATATTACACAACAGTATAAGTAAATAGAAACTTGTTTGATAGAAGGATGCACTTATTGCATGGATGGAGCAAGAACAATGTAAGTGTCTAAAATACATGCACGTTGAATGGTAAAAATCGCCCTCTTTAACAGTGAAGTGAACCTAAATGTACGAAGCTAAAATAACCTCAACATTAACAACAACACTGAAATAAGAGTGCATGCATTTTTACGTGCATCTGGCTGATAGATCAACCATGATTTATCTGTCAATCAGATGCATTTAAAATAACTTTTTCTGTGTGCGTGCTTTGGATGTGTGTGTACATGGGCAAAGAAACAAGATAATCTATGTATGACCGGAAGATTTATTCATATCCAAAACTAGACGATAAAATAAGCTAAAAAAGCTATTTCATTTCAGAAAATATTCATTGGCCAGGTATGGACACTGCAAGGCTGTTGTTAGCCCTTGAGCAGGGCACACGCTCGCTCGAGGCGTACATTCAAGAATATCTGGACATTGCCTATCACTCTGATCTACCGGACTGTGTTCTAATAGATTTTTTTATAGTGGCGTTAGGCAACCGCTGAAGTCTAGGCTCATCCTTAAGGGGCCGCGTTCGTCACTGTGAGTGCATGGATTATGCTTTATTGACTGTTGGCTCTTTGTGGACTGTGGGTATCGCGGAGGAACGCAACCCCACACTTACTCCTGTAATGGCCTCCGCACTAGATTACGTTCACAAAATGGCGGCGACAGATGAGTCTGATCACAAAATGGCAGACACAACAGCGCCCAGTCAAGTCACAGCTGATAGTTATGAGTCTAGTCAAGTCACAGTTGATCGTCATGGGGCAGATCAAGTCACAGTTTATGATCATGAGTCTAGTCAAGTCACAGTTGATAGTTATGAGTCTAGACAAGTCACAGTTGATTGTCAGGAGTCAAGTCAAGTTACAATTCATTATCATGAGTCAAGTCTAGTCACAGCTGATCTTCTTGAGTCGAGTCTAATCACAGTTGATCATCACGAGTCTAGTCAAGTCACAGTTTATGATCATGGTCTAGTCAAGTCACAGTTGATAGTTATGAGTCTAGACAAGTCACAGTTGATTGTCAGGAGTCAAGTCAAGTTACAATTCATTATCATGAGTCAAGTTTAGTCACAGCTGATCGTCATGGGTCAAGTCTAGTCACAGTTGTCCTTCCTGAGTCTAGTCAAGTCACAACTGATCGTCATGAGGCAAGTCAGGTCACAGTTGATCTTCCTCAGTCAAGTCTAGTCACCGCTGATCTTCCTGAGTCGAGTTTAGTCATAGTTGATCATAATGAGTCAAGTCAAGTTACAGTTCATTATCATGAGTCAAGTCAGGTCACTG
>NW_015505183.1:2990881-3010819 GCF_001515645.1 Sinocyclocheilus grahami
GTGGTCTTCAGTCCTGTTCTGGTGGTCTTCTGCTCCACCAGGGGGATCTTCGGTCCAGTCTGTTCTGCTGTGGTGGTCTTCAGCTCCACCTGTGCTGCCTGCTCCGCCGGTCCTGCCTCAGTGCCCGGGCTCTCCACTTCCAGGTGGCCCTCCATCCCTCCCCCTGTTCCGCCTCCACTCCACCGCCCTCCGGAATCATAAAGGGGGTTTTGAGCGTCTGGAAGCCGCTCCTTGGGGGAGGGGGCTCTGTCACGAATCCGGTCCATGAACTTCCTTCTGCTAGCCATCAGAGGTCACCCTTTCCGATTTCATTGACTCTCGCACTACACACTGTTGCACATCACCCCGGACTACATATCCCATCATTCATTGCACTGATTGCACTGCCATGTTTTTGCTGTTACATCGTATCTACACTGGATGCGACAAAGCATAGCAAATCATTTGAACGTTGTGTCAGTATGTTATAAATAGAACGAGTCAGCAGTTTACTGTCAGGGATTTGTCGTGTCGCGCCGCATCCAAGACAGCATCACTCATTATAACGAGTTGTATTGTATTTTATTGCATCACGCCGCGTCCGGTGTAGACACGATGTAAGTTAAAGCTGCAGTCCATAAGTTTTGCCTCTTTGTCACCCTCTCTGTTTGAAAACCTGGAATTGCAGTTACTTGTGGAATTATCTTCCTTCCATGGGTTGTACTCTGGCACAGCTCCAGCGCGGATTAATCTAATGTTTTGAGGAGTATGTGTGGCAGTCAGTCACCGCACCGGTGTGAATCCTATACTTACTAATCACAGATTCTAGCCTTCGTCTTGGAATATATGACCCAAATAAGAATTTTCACTGGATATTGTCGTCTGAACAAGTAAGTAACAAGTCTGCCACGTTTGTTCTGACCAACTGAGGAAAAAAGCATTACAATAAATCATGCTACCAATGGTGATTTAATCTAACGATTGATTAGCTCATATCACATCAAACCGTGCAAATTATTATTATTGTTATACTTAATTTTCAGATTATTAATGTTAACAACAACAGCATTGCATGACTATGAGTATAGTGTGTGTGTGTAGATTTCAATTTCTGTACAGTCTAATCTCTAATTGTCATACCATTCGAATTTCATACCAAGACAATATTTTTACTTTTAACCCAAAAAGCAAACTATGCTCCCTTCGAACTGATTGTCTTTAAAATACAAATCGTGTGTAATCCCAGGCTATCTGTAATCAGAAGCACATTTTAAACTGGAATATAATTTAATTTCATTCATATGTGTTTCATATAATACTTTCTGGATTACAATCCGCCATCAAAATTATTTTTTGACATTTAATTATTCTAGCTGCTGTGAGAAAAGGCTAACGATCTGCCACCTGCAGGATCCTCACATGCGATAGCCTACTAGCCGGAACAAATTCTTTGTTTACAGAAGTGACGTAATGACGCAGCAGCATGCTCGAATTTCCAGCGAAAACCTACCCGTTTCACTCAAATTAGAAAACATTATTATAAGCTAACCATTGTGATTCGGGCTAAAGTACAGCGATAGTTTTGAACACTGGCTGGTTATGTACTTGCTCAAATATTGATTTTTCTTTTCTACACACTTGCCATGTTTTTGCTGTTACATCGTATCTACACTGGATGCGACAAAGCATAGCAAATCATTTGAACGTTGTGTCAGTATGTTATAAATAGAACGAGTCAGCAGTTTACTGTCAGGGATTTGTCGTGTCGCGCCGCATCCAAGACAGCATCACTCATTATAACGAGTTGTATTGTATTTTATTGCATCACGCCGCGTCCGGTGTAGACACGATGTAAGTTAAAGCTGCAGTCCATAAGTTTTGCCTCTTTGTCACCCTCTCTGTTTGAAAACCTGGAATTGCAGTTACTTGTGGAATTATCTTCCTTCCATGGGTTGTACTCTGGCACAGCTCCAGCGCGGATTAATCTAATGTTTTGAGGAGTATGTGTGGCAGTCAGTCACCGCACCGGTGTGAATCCTATACTTAGTAATCACAGATTCTAGCCTTCGTCTTGGAATATATGACCCAAATAAGAATTTTCACTGGATATTGTCGTCTGAACAAGTAAGTAACAAGTCTGCCACGTTTGTTCTGACCAACTGAGGAAAAAAGCATTACAATAAATCATGCTACCAATGGTGATTTAATCTAACGATTGATTAGCTCATATCACATCAAACCGTGCAAATTATTATTATTGTTATACTTAATTTTCAGATTATTAATGTTAACAACAACAGCATTGCATGACTATGAGTATAGTGTGTGTGTGTAGATTTCAATTTCTGTACAGTCTAATCTCTAATTGTCATACCATTCGAATTTCATACCAAGACAATATTTTTACTTTTAACCCAAAAAGCAAACTATGCTCCCTTCGAACTGATTGTCTTTAAAATACAAATCGTGTGTAATCCCAGGCTATCTGTAATCAGAAGCACATTTTAAACTGGAATATAATTTAATTTCATTCATATGTGTTTCATATAATACTTTCTGGATTACAATCCGCCATCAAAATTATTTTTTGACATTTAATTATTCTAGCTGCTGTGAGAAAAGGCTAACGATCTGCCACCTGCAGGATCCTCACATGCGATAGCCTACTAGCCGGAACAAATTCTTTGTTTACAGAAGTGACGTAATGACGCAGCAGCATGCTCGAATTTCCAGCGAAAACCTACCCGTTTCACTCAAATTAGAAAACATTATTATAAGCTAACCATTGTGATTCGGGCTAAAGTACAGCGATAGTTTTGAACACTGGCTGGTTATGTACTTGCTCAAATATTGATTTTGGATCATTTTTAACCAAGTTACGGACTGCAGCTTTAATGTAGCTTCTGATGCTGCATTTGAATTTTCATGCCACATTATTTGAAATTAGCGCGTGCCAAACTTTTTTCTCTCACGGGCCGGATGTGGCCCACGAGCTGCCTATTGAGGAACCCTGGTTTAAAGTCATATTAAAATGCGCACAAAGGAATCGATCAGAGGAATCGAAATTTTTATTTTATAACAATTAGACGATTCCTGACCTTAAGCATCCTATTCCAGAAATGGAATAGATTTTGGATTCCCAAGCCTAGGTATGGGTAAAAATGTTCAATAAATTGCTCTTTTTTTTGGCCTACCGAAAATGTGCCTGGAGTCCACCTTTGTTATTTTAACAAACTACACTTTCAATGTGATTTTTAACCATTCAAGTCGAGAAGACTCGCGGGCTGTTTTCTCTGCTGCACACACATCCTTTTGAGTGTTCTTTAGCCTGTTGACTTTCATTCATAGTATTCAGCTAACAAGGAAATATTTTGCAATAAGAGTTAGAATAAATGTGAATGATATCTAAGATTTTTTTTTTTTACCTTATTGGAATCAAAATTAAGAATTGACAAGAATCGGAATCATTCAAATTAAAATGATGCCCAACCTTACCCACACCCCACATTACTTTTTACTGGCATATTTCAATTCACACTGTTTGAAACCCTTTCTTTTCTTTTAAACCCTCACTTACCCTTCTTTGCTTTTGCCCTTCTTAAAAACAACTACATAATCTTATACGTGAATGTACTTTTCCAAATTAGTTATAAAACAGTTGTTCCTGGCAACAGGGATAGCTAGTATGTTTGCTTAACATAGCATCAAACATGACAATTTATGAGACTAATATCATGTTTTGCTCCAAAATCACTATATAACATCAGTCGTGTTTGAAACAGTTTCTGTGGTTCCATGTTGCTTCTTATCACAGTGAGACAGAAAATATTTTTTATAAAATTCTATACTGTGATACAAGCTATGTCAATTAGCATTGCATTGCAATTGGGTGTTTATTGTTGTGATGAGTGGGGGCGGGGCTGAGAGCCGTGGGAACGGAGCGAGGCCGGTGGAGTAATTGATAATGAGCAACACCTGCACCACTCACCGGTCTCGAGGATAAAGGAGGAGTGACGACAGTGAAAGACGAGAGAGGACCAGGCCTGAGCTGCGTCCGAAATTGCATACTTCCATACTATATAGTAGGCGAAAAACAGTATGCGAGGCGAGTAGTACGTCTGAATTCATAGTATTCGAAAAACAGTAGGCGAGAAGTACCCGGATGACCTACTACTTCCGCCCGAATTCCGTAGCATGCATACGATGGACACTTTACTATCCCATGAGGCCACGCGAGAGGAGGCAGAAGGCGGCGACACGGCTCTCTTCAAGTGTAAGTACCTCAGGGAAAAACCTTGTTCACTGTGGTTAAATTGCACTTGTTTAACATGATCTAAGTGAACGGCTGACTTATTGAAAGTTTAAACATTGTAAGTCGATGAGATGATTTTGTGAGTCGGCTGTAAAAAGATGTTTAATCGCCGATGAAAGTGGTAAGAATTACGTGAAACATTGCTGATGTTCGCAGTAGTGAGGGCTCTTTAAAGTTAGGCACTGTTGTGGAGACGCATGTCACGTGACAACGTCAACATGGCGGATGTAGTACGTCCGAATTCCATTCATACTACTCGCATTCATACTATATAGAACGTACTTTTTTAACGGTCGAGTAGTACGTTCAAATTCAAATGTAGTACCTACTAAGCAGTATGCGATTTCGGACGCACCCCTGGACTTTATTTTATGTTTTGTGTGCGGCAGTCATCTGCGAGTGGCTGCCGCTTTACTTTCATTTTGTGTTTGTTTATTTTATTAAAGTTTTGTTTAAATGTTTGCTGGTTCCCGCCTCCTTCTTCCCGATCTACAAACGTTGTTACAATTGTCTTCCACGTTTCATCAGTCAAAGCATCTCTATCTGCATGTTATTCAGCTGTAGTGATATCTGATGCATTTGGCCATATAAGGGATTTCCTGGGTCTCACTTGTGAAACAGACATTACAGTAGATGGGTGTTACGGTTAGGGTTAAACCTGCTCCCTAATGCTCACATCGTCTCATTTTGGGTAAAAATAGAAAAAAATAAAACTAAAGTACTTTGTAACGCAGTAACTTGTGTAATTTTTCAGCAAACTACTTTTTTACTCTTACTTGAGTCATATAATTTTTCAGTACTTTTACTTGTACTCAAGTAAATGATTCCTTAAGTAGCAATTGTTTTACTTAAGTACAATTTCTTAGTACTCTTTCTGCCACTATTTCAAACATTGCAACATCTTAACAACCCAAACTTTTGAATGGTATATATACAATAGACATATTGTGTACTAGTTAGCAGTTAGAAAAGCTACATGGAAAAAAATATTATTCCATAAGTTACCAGCTCCAGAAGAGAGGGAGACAGAGATGACGATAATAATAAATGACAAAGTGAATTGTAAATGAGTGAAAGCACGTGACAGAAAGAAGAAGATTCAATAAAGGCGAGTGATTGTCTCTTTTAAACCGATTTAGCCGGCCTGTAATGGCTGTGCACACAGAAGAAAATCGAATTACGCGTGTATGGACTCTAGGTGTGTGTGTGTGTGTGTGTGTGTGTGTGTGAATCCCCTCCTAAATACCTTCAGATAAAAATTATGAGCTGCCATTACTCTACATTTATGTCTGTCTCATGAACACAGGATACACTGCCAAGATATATTAAAGGGATAATTCACATAAAAATCAAAAGTTCTGTCATCATGTACTCAACCTCATGTCAATCAAAACCTGTATGCTGTTATTTTTTTCTGTACAACAGTTTGTAGTGACCATGTCTGTCTGTGGTGTATATGATTCATGCTCTACAGTCTATTCCAAGTCTTAAAGGGATAGTTCACCCAAAAATGAAAATTATGTCGTTAATTACTCACCCTCATGTCGTTCCAAACCCGTAAGACCTTCGTTCATCTTTGGAACACAAATTAAGATATTTTTGATGAAATGTGAGAGCTCTCAGACCCTGCATAGACAGCAACTCAACTGAAATGTTCCCAGGTCCAGAAACGTAGTAAGGACATCGGTAAAACAGTCCATGTGACATCAGTGGCTCAACTTCTCGAAGCTACGAAAATACTTTTTGAGCGCAAAGAAAACAAAAATAACACCATTTATTCAATAATTCTTCTCCCCCGATTTACGTTTTCCACCATTTATAGAGTATCACAATGCATACGCACGCTTTCCTCGAAGCGTAAACAACGCTGATTACGCAGATTACGTTCATGTGTGAGCTTTCTCACCCGAACGTAAACAACGCTGATTACATCGATTACCATAGATATATATACGGATTACGCTCTTGTGTACTCTCCAAAATGGCGGAAGACGTAACTCGGGGGAGAAGAATTGTTAAATAAATAATGTTATTTTTGTTTTCTTTGGGCTCAAAAAGTATTCTCTTAGCTTCGCAAAACTGAAGTTGAGCCACTGATGTCACATGGACTGTTTTACCGATGTCCTTACTACATTTCTGGACCTAGGAACATTACAGTTGCGTTGCTGTCTATGCAGGGTCTGAGAGCTCTCACATTTAATAAAAAATATCTTAATTCATGTTCCGAAGATGAACAAAGGTCTTATGGGTTTGGAACGACAAGAGGGTGAGTAATTAACGACAGAATTTTCATTTTGGGGTGAACTAACCCTTTAAAGTCACTTAAAGTTTTGTGTGAGAAAAAGAAAGTCATTATTTCAGTCTGATAATCCTTCTCTTCAGTGAACCATTAACTCAAGAGCCTAATCAGTTTGTTACATGAATTAATCATTTAGTCTGATTTGTGAACCAGATCAACTGGCTTAAAAGAACTATTCATTCACAAATCGAACTGATTTGGTTCTAGAGTTTTGCTCACTGACTCAATGATTGATTATATTTATAGTGTTTTGATTTTGTTTTGTTTTTCTTGGCAGGTCACTATGAAACAAATACCTGTGTGAAGATTCTTTAAAATACTAATTTTGTGTACCGCAGAAAAAAATAACAGCATACAGGTTTTGATTGACATGAGGGTGAGTAAAAGATGACAGAATTTTAAGTGTTGGGTGAACTTCCTTAAACTAAAAAGGATCAAATTTGAGCAAACAAATAATTTCTGCCATTTATCTCTTTAAATAGTCATTTAAATAACACTGTCATTTAAAGTTTGTGTACACTTCCAAACTATTGCAGATGTTGATGTTAAAAAGAAAAGTTCAAAGCTTCTCAGTATTTGTCAACTCCCCAGCTGCAGTTTTCTGGGACCCCAACCATTATTATTAGAGTGTAAGAGTCTTGTGTGTGAGAGAGCAGTGATGCACAGATATGCAGTGTGACAGTCTTTGCTGATCTGGGGACAGATTTGGCTCCAGGGTGACAAGAACATGGAACGGAGCTGACAGCCACTGTCCTACTGAACACAAGCACACACACAGACACACATCCTAGACGATCTGACACCTCACATAGGACACAGACACATCCAGATGTATCAATGTGTGAGGTCAAAGGGTGGGCTTTTGTTCACCCTGCAAACTTTAACTGCTTTCACGGTTCAACATGAACTGTTCCGTCGAATCAAACACACACTCGCTCACATCTGTTTTTCATTACAGCGATGGCCGAATGTTCATTAGCAAATAAGTGAGCCAGGCAGCTCATTACACTCCCTCCCCTTACATTAACACAGCTGATGTACACTCTTTAATCGTGTGAGTGTGATAGAGAGAGAGAATGTGTGTTAGTATTTCTTGAGTGAGTCATTAGTTTGTTCTTTGACATTGTATGGATTGTCTAGGCAGCTCTTGAATTTTTTTTAATGTGCTGTCAATTGGATTCAACCATCATTTAATCAAATTAGCTAAATTTCCCCTTATCACATTTTTAGTATATTAAAGGGGTCATATGACTTTGCTAAAAAAGAACATTATTTTGTGTAATGAAATGTGTTTATGCGGTTTAAGGTTTAAAAAATACATTATTTTCCACATACTGTACATTTATTGTTTCTCCTCTATTTCCCGCCTTTCTGAAATGCCTAGATTTTTACAAAGCTCATCGGTCTGAAAAGTGAGCTGTGCTCTGATTGGCCAGCTATCCAGTGCATTGTGATTGGCCGAATACCTCAAGCATGTGACGGAAATCTTACACCCCTTACCATATTGTGATGCCGAGTCCCGGCGCGATGAGACAAAAACAATAAAACCCATTATAAACTAGGCATTTGTCTAGTATTAAGAAGTGGAAGGTATTTGGTACAACACAGACCCTCCCTGGATCAGGACGTCGCTCAAAACAGGATGAAAGAGCCGGAGGAAACTGGTCAGAGAGGTGACCAAGAGGCCTACAGCAACTCTGCAGGAATTTATGCTAAAGAGTGATCATTGTGTGCATGTGACAACAATATCACTAATTCTCCACAAATGTGGCTTGTATGGGAGGATTGCAAGAAAAAAGCCACTCCACAAGAAAGGTCACATGCAGTCATGACTGAGCTTTGCCAAAACGCACCTTGAAGATTCTGAGGCAGATGAGACTAAAATTTAATTATTTGGCCTCAACACCAAACAATATGTCTGGCAGAAATCAAGTGCAGCTCACCATCCAAATAACAGCATTCCTATAGTAAAGCGTGGAGGTGGTAATATCCTGTTATGGGGTGTTTCTCTGCAGCAGGGACTGAAGCACTTGTCAGGATAGAAGGAAAAATGGATGGGGCAAAATACCATCAAATTCTTGAGGAAAATCTGCTGCCCTCTGCCAGAAAGTTGTCAATGGGAAGAAGGTTTACCTTCCAACATGACAATAGTCACTTTTCCACTGTCGGGCCAGTGCTTTAAACGGGCCGGGTGGGGCTAATATCCTCGGACCTGTAGCACCAAGGCCAAAATGACGCTGTGTTTCCACCGTCGGGCCAGAAGCTCTGCTGCGCTTCACTAAAACACGCCCTTTACACGCCTCTCAGGAACAATGTCACGCAACCCCATCATTTCACCAACAAAGAGAAGTTATCAGAAAACTAATTAGAAATAAGTCACTGGAACTAGCGCGATCACAAAACGAACATGATAAAAGCGGCCATTTGTATGCATGCTTTGTTAAAGATTTAAATCCAAAAGCATCGATGTTTTACAATAATAAGTGATACATTGATCACAAAATTAGTCACACAGAAATAAAGCGGTATGAACATAGCCTACCTACTCAGTCGAGTCTGTTTCTGTTTATTTGTAGTCACAGTATATAGGCCTACATCACATTTTGAAAGAATGATAATTTCTATATTTTTATAAAAGCTCCCGAACAAAAGCCATTATTATATTTTTATGACATACGCGGAGCTAAACTCTGAGACGAGACTTATGACAGATAAAATATGTTACTAAATAAATACACGATTGTGATAGAGAATAAGAAGCTGACGTCTGATTTCTTCAAGCTGTCGTATTTACCATGTTTACTGTGGTAACGTTAATGGCTAGCGTGCATAATCTTTTGCATCACTTATAAATATTTCTGCCTTGTATGGTGATCATAATCCACATCGGATCAAGTTATTTCAAACACTCTCTGCTGTCTGAAAGTGAGTTTTGAAATCAAATTATTTTAAAAGTCTTTAATGCTGGTGTTATAGCTGTTAACTTTCTGAAATGATCCGTGGCGCTAGCACTCTCCAGACGTGGAGAAATTCCGCCTTTGTTCATAGCCACTCCTCTAGCCCCAGCCGGCACGCTTTGGCCCAAGGTTTTCATCGGGCCAAAAAACCCGGGCCATTGGCCCCGAGGAAGCACCGACGAGGCACGATCAAGCCCCGGAAGTGACAGTGGAAACGCGACGGGCCCTGGCACGCACTAGCACGCCCGCTTTTGGCCCGACAGTGGAAACGGGGCTATTGACCCAAAGCACACAGCAAAACTGACCACACAGTGGTTAAAGGAGAAAAAGCTGAATGTCCTTGCATGGCCTAGTCAGAGCCCAGACAGATCTGTGGAATGACTGCAGGGTGATTCTTTTCTGTACCCACTGTATATATACAAGTCTTCTGAAATCATAACAGAGCATTAATAACAAAATGTCATATCTGTATGGTGATCATAATCCACATCGGATCAAGTTATTTCAAACACTCTCTGCTGTCTGAAAGTGAGTTTTGAAATCAAATTATTTTAAAAGTCTTTAATGCTGGTGTTATAGCTGTTAACTTTCTGAAATGATCCGTGGCGCTAGCACTCTCCAGACGCGGAGAAATTCCGCCTTTGTTCATAGCCACTCCTCTAGCCCCAGCCGGCACGCTTTGGCCCAAGGTTTTCATCGGGCCAAAAAACCCGGGCCATTGGCCCCGAGGAAGCACCGACGAGGCACGATCAAGCCCCGGAAGTGACAGTGGAAACGCGACGGGCCCTGGCACGCACTAGCACGCCCGCTTTTGGCCCGACAGTGGAAACGGGGCTATTGACCCAAAGCACACAGCAAAACTGACCACACAGTGGTTAAAGGAGAAAAAGCTGAATGTCCTTGCATGGCCTAGTCAGAGCCCAGACAGATCTGTGGAATGACTGCAGGGTGATTCTTTTCTGTACCCACTGTATATATACAAGTCTTCTGAAATCATAACAGAGCATTAATAACAAAATGTCATATCACTAGGATCAGAACCAGATCAGGTCAAATCTGTCTTCAACTGATTCAACACTTAATCAACCAAATCAATTGAGAAGATTTGACTCAAAAGAATGTTTCATTCACAAATTAGACATGGCTACTTCTGTAATAAAAGCTCATCAATATGGAAATAAGATCTGTGGTAGATTTTCAGTGAATAATTAATTACATTTTGGTCATTTTCTCAAACAAAGACTATGAAGTCTTTGAAGTTGTGTGAACTTTTTATGATACTTTTATGGTGTTTTGTTATTTTAAAGCTTGACAGCCACAATCTTCATTCCCTTTTGGAATGACATGAGGGGTAAATGGTGACAGAATTTACATTTTTGGATGAAGTATCCCTTTACGGTTTACAGTGCGGAGGGAATTTTTACTGTTTATTATCTTGTGCAGATCTCAAGACAGTCACTGTTCTACATTACTCCTAAAAGTAGACATTTTCTGTAATCTTTCACTATGACAGACAAAAATGTGATTGAATAGGATACTGGTCACTAAATTGGTCACTAAAACTATGTGACTGACTCCATCCACTTTCTGTCCCTCTCTCTATCACTCTCATTTACTGTTCCCCATTGCACAGCTAAAGCTGAGGTTTCATGAATTTAACATATTTTCTAAAAATAGTCACATTCAGGTTATTCTGTTCCTTCTGAAGTACACAACAACTCAAACGAGGAAATGGCATATCAAGCATGTGATTTAGTGTGGAAACAATGTATGGACTCTAGGTGAACCACATTAATCTTACTTGTGTTCATATAAGAGCCTTAAATCCACCAAACACCAATTTCCGTGTGCTCGGTTTAAAACATGCAAGCACACACGTGCAAGTTCAAGTCATTAAAAGAGGAGCAAAAATCAGCACTAAACCCCAGGGGGACTGTCCTGAGACAGTACTGTAAAGCAGGACTCATTAGTGGAAACGTATACATTTTTCTCAAAGTTTTGAAGATCTGATGTTTGTACATCTGTTCTGTTCATTAGATGCAATTGTCTCGGCGTGGCACAATCACAACACTGTTTCAGTAAAAAACGCGCACATCACACCGTCTGCTTGAGCTGGATTGCTGCCAGAGATGGAGAGAGAGAATGAGCGGTAGAGCAAAGAAAAACATGGGGTGGAGGAGATAAGCCTGTGTTAGTGTAATTTGATTAGAGCAGGTGATTAACTGTACTGTCAGCAGAATACTTGGGCTCTTCCCTCCATCTCTCCCCCTCTCTTTCTCTTTATCACCCCTTTGCTTTGCCAATACTGTATATTGATTTGTTTCAAGTCAGTTTGTGAATATTAATAACAATAACATTTAGATTTAAGTAAATCATATAAAAATAAAAAATTCACGATCTCTCAAATTAACTGGAGAAAATACCAGTGTTTGAATGGCAGCATTAGAATAGTGTTAAAGCTGGTAAGCTGAGGTTTTAGTCTTTGGTTTTGTATAAATGAAATGCTCCATCGTTTTATTGTGATGACAACCAGCACGTGTCATATTTTCAGTCAGCATCACTCAATCACAACAATAATGTGATATGGTTTTTGCAATATAAAGTCTGCTATAGATGGCTAAATGGATATAAGCCGATCATAGAAAAGACCAATCACAAATCTGTATGCAAATGAATCTGAATAGAGTATGCGAATACTATTACATCCATTTTTGCATGTGACATCACCGTTTTCACCAATTTGTGTTTTTGTAGTTTACATGGAGAGGATAATGGTATTATTTCCAGAAACTTGCTCTTTGAAACCCATTTTCAAAAGTTTTTGAAAGTTCACTACCATTGTTGTGTAAATGAACGCCAAAACACAAACACAAAGTTTTCTATGTATAGATTAAAACAATGTTGTGTAAATGCCCCTATAAGCTTACATATATTTCCTTCAACCCAAAAACACAACACAATGCAAAGCATAATTCAAAATACAGGTAAAACACCTGTAAAAAATGTATATGGAAAATGTCTTTATATTAACATGCTGTCTTTTTTTTAGACTTTCCTTAGGGTGTACTTTTCATGTAAGTAAGCTTTAATATTAATCTGTTCATCAGTAATTTAATTGTAATTATCTAGTCATCACTAATTCAAAAGAAAACATCTCATAATTGAAACCCAACAATTCAGTCCTAATTTTGACCCCTAGAAATTCAGATTTCTCTAGCCTTCTAATCAGCCATTACTAGCCAATTATCCTCATTCGGTACCGCACTCATAAATAAGAGACACAGCACAGTCTTGCAGTTTAATGGACTGTTCATTAGTGCTCAACTAGTTTTACAATGAAATGCATATATCATATTATATATAGATACATAGATAGATATATAGATTCATTGCTATTCCAGTGAATATATATATATATATATATATGTATATATATATATATATATATAATACAACATTTCTGTTGCCACCATTATTGAGATTTGTTTAGTACTGAGGGTGTATGTGTGTCTTCTTTTATCTGTGGTGTTTGTTCCTTGATTATGTATGCAAATGTGAAAGGGGTAAAAGAGAGAGAAAGAAAGAGGGAAAGCAAGCATCTGATCAGATGAAACGAGTCCTTGTCAAAAGATTCCCTGTGGCTGTGACTCCATTACAGGAACATGTGACAGAATATTTAATATCTTGACATCTCTGCTTCCAATTGAACTTGCATCATTGCCTACAAATGGCCATGTGACGGCCTGGTGAGTGAAAGCTCTTTCTACTCTATGTTTGCAAACACTGTAAATCCATTTCATTGTCAGTTGAGAGGTTAGGATGCTGGGGAATTTGGCCAAGGTAAATTGATTAAGCACCAAATCTACTGGAAAACAGGCTCACATTCACTTAGGCAATAAAGAACAGATCAGCTGTTCAGGTACACTTCCCATTTCTGGCTGACATGTTCTGTTCACTCTAATGCTAATGGGGCATCGAATATTCAGGCCAATTTTATCAGCTTGTGACTTTCAAAGTCACTTATCGCACCGAAGTTTGACATTTTTATTATTTCCATTTCATTTTATTTGTATTCTATTTCATTTCAGGATCATTTTCATTTCTTAAAACATAACACCACAAACTGTTTCATCTGCTTGCTCACACAACAGTGCACCATTCTCAAAATAACATCACCAAAGTTTAAGTTAAACGCTTTGTCAAATTCATAACAATACAGATGCAGTACTTTTTGTAAAAAAAATATATTGTTGCTACATTTAGAGGTAAATTGTAACTTTCATCATTACTGCATCTCCGAAATATTTATGATTCAGCAGCATGGACTGGATCCACTCAGATTTTGCATTAGATGTCCTGCATCAGAGAACAACTCACTGTTCTCTGAGAGAATCTCTGAAATATGTTCTAGAGTTTTGTTTGAGGATGTCTGTATTAAATAAATGAGATTCTTGTCTGTAAGCTGTTGTCTGTTAGTTTTAGGGAGAACAGCTGTGGCAGTATTTGATGTAACCAATTGGCTGGATGCTGGTTTATAATCGTAGTGTTGACTATTTCAAATCTGCACCTAAATGTTACATACAAAAAGCAAACTGTAGTTGGTTGTTTACAAAATGTTCAGACAACTGCTTTTTAAATTATGTAATCTAGGACCTTTGCGACTGTAAAGACTGTACAGTATAAATCTATTTCTCACATATATACAATTTTGTTTGTTTTTTTATTCATTGTTTAGTGCACATTTCATTTTCTTTCTTTTTTTCCTATTTTATATGTAACGAATCAGCTCATGGGAAATATGAATAATTAACCATAACTAGTTATAATTAATTATGAATATTTTAGATCCGCTGTAGATATTTAGCTGACCTCTCAGGGTCAACTGGGAAGGGTTCATGGGTCCTCATATGGCTTGTTAACTGAGGGGGGGTACAGAGTATTTGTTAAATATAAAAACAAAATATATATTGTGTGTTTGATTGGTCCAGACGCTACATACAGTATATTAGTCAACAGCATCAATGCTAGTTTCCATGTTCATACGTTTTAGTTGGTGATTTTGGGTGAATTAGAAACCTTTTTTGGAAGACAGTGTTGGATGTAGGAATGAATTTACCAAATAAAATATCTCTTGAATTGGCCAACAATAATTACAGCTCCCTCGAAATATTGTGTATTGAGAACTTAGCAACTCAATGTGCCATTTAAATGGTAGCTTACAGGATTTCTACTCATAATGTTTTGTTAATGTGATCATCAAAAAGTATGAAAGAAACAGATCTGATAAAACACAACTTATCAGAACATTAAAAATCATGTTCAATGACTAATCAATATTTATAAGTTGAGGCTTCGCCCCTTTTGTGACGTCGCAACCTGTGCACATGCAGTGAATGCACGTCAGGAACATTAATGCCTGGTGCAAATTAATCTGAAAATAAAGAGAAGAAGTTAAGCTATCAATCAAACATGGAAAAACACAAATATTTCACAGTGTTGAGATGAATTTGCATATACCTGCCTCATAAATGCATCTAATATGTATGAAGTCATTAGCTGACAAAAACTCCTGCAGGAGAAAGATGAAAGCTGCTTTATGTTTGTTACCGGCTCAAAGACCTCTGCACATGTACATCAGCACACGTACACAGGCAAGCTTCAGAAAGGTATATGTGAGGAAAGCAAGCCAGGCATGTATGTCCCTACCCTTTTAGTCTGTCTCAGGCGGATTTACATTTTCTATCAGTCGTTAAACTAGTGCCCCAAGCTAGCAGTTGCCATAGCAACAGAACAGGCATTCCAGCACCTGCTGCCAGCCCTGTTCCCCGAGCAACCCATGAAATCAGCATCTGCACTTCTGGTTTTGTCTCAAAAGAAGAGCCTAATTTCGCTCACAACTTCTCTAGACTGTGGAATAAAGCCCTTGAGAATGATGCAAACGGTGCTCCAATCAAGTGTTTACACTTGGCGCTGATTTAAACTGTAACTATAAACATGACGAAAACACCAGCGGGCTTCAGAAATCTGAAATGCACTTTAAGTTCACATCACCTTGAAGCGATGTGATGCCATTTGAACATTTTCATTAACTGTTGTTAAATAGGCATAAAACATGACTTAAAAACTATTATGTAATGCAACGTGACATGAGCTACAAGAACAGTTCGGCACTTGAACTGATACTTCACAGCTCAGAAGAAATGCCTGCAGGATTCATTGCTTCATGTATTTACATTTAAACGTTTTTTATGTAAATAAACGTGTGTATTTTTATTTTTACTTTATGTATAATTATGTGATATTAGTTCCTTGCAGATAATCTGCACATTATAATTATAGAAATAGAACTCAACCACAGAACTCAACCCGAGTTATCAACATTTTTCCAGTCTGGCTATTGCGAATTATTAAAATTCCATATTATTGTGTCTAAATAATTGATAACACTTTATAAATAAGGTCCCATTAGTTAATAGGAAATAAACTAATATTATATAACAATGAGCCATACATTTGCTACAGTATTTATTCATCTTTGTTCACATGTTCATTGTTAGTTCATATTAGCTGAGATCCATTAAATAATATTAACAGATACAACTTTTATAATAAAGGGGTCATATGATGCAATTTCAAATTTTCCTTTCTCTTTGGAGGCTTACAAGCTGTTCATGCGTAGATAAGATCCCTAAAGTTTTTATAGGGATGCACTGAAATTTATATGATATATTTAAAATAAGTGTTCCTGTGGTTCAGTAGTAGAGCATTGCGTTAGCAGCGCAAAAATGGGAATCGTGGGTTCAATTCCCAGGGAACACACATAATATTCAGTCTGCTAAATGCATAAATTAATTAAATTAAATTAAATATATGGCGTGCTGCACCGCCAGCAGTGTTCAGCACACAGGTTTCACTCTCCCTCGCCACCCTCACTGTGACATTCCGCTCTATGAATGTGTGTACCGCTCATGCTCACTGGAAAAGCAAAGTCCGCTCAATGTGCCAGCAGGAAATTTCTATGTAGTAAACTTGTTCCTGTTTGCAATAGCGGTACTGTATGTAACATGTAACATGTAACATGGTGTAGTACAGCTGTACTGGGCAACGCATGTAAAATGACGCTACCCTCTCATTCACTGATTTGCTCCCAGCTATGCTCTGCTCACATGCTCTGATAATACTGAAAAAAATAATGTTGATATTTAATATTAATATATTTTCTGTCCAATTTTTGTGTCACTTTCATTAAAAGTCTTACAAAATTACTTTATATTATTTAATAAAATAATAATGAATTATTAGAAAGCATTTTCGGTTTCAGTTTTCAGCCAAGTGTATCCAGAATTTTCATTTCGGTGCGTCCCTAGTAATTTGTGTGCTAATTTTATCATCCAACAATCTTAGACTAAACATTTTAAGTGAAGGCTACTGTGAAGCAACATATGCAGAACATGAATGACACACAGTAAAGATTCCAGTTTAGTGCATTTATTAGTTAATTAATAATATCACAATACAATAAACCATTTTCGTGCCCTTAATTGTCCTTACTTTACTGATCTTCCACAAAAGTGCTGCTGCATGACTACAAGAGCGTCCTGGCCTTGCAATATATGATGTTATCTGTCACTGATGCTAGCACCCAAGCCTTATGATGTGATACGTCTAGGCTCTGGATCGGCTCAATGTCTGCTTTCAGAATCATAAAGTCATTTCCGACATCCTTAAATAACACCCGACCGACTTTATCACTATGTAGATACTGATACGGCACTGAGCTTTTCAAATTGTTCATCACCTTACCATCACAGGCTAAGTTACTGAATCTACAAAATAGTTAAAAATGCGACCGTACGTGATACGAGAATTGAGGTATTCAACCAATCACAACGCACTGGATAGCTGGCCAATTAGAGCACACCTCGCTTTTCAGAACGATGAGTTTTGTAAAAATCGACGCGTTTCAGAAAGACGGGGCATAGAGGAGAAACAATAATATGCATTATGTGGAAAATTATGTGTTTTTTTAACCTTAAACCGCATAAACACATTGCATTACACCAAATACACAACATAATGTTATTTTTAGCAACGTCATATGACCCCTTTAATGTTAGTAAATGTTGGAATTAACATTCTCACTTAACGCTTAAAATGTATTATTCATTGATCATTTGTGTTAGCTAATGTAGTTTACTGATGTTAACAAATGCAACTTTATTGTAAAGTGTTATCAGATAATTTGCACTAAAAACTAAAATCAGTTGTTTATTTAAAGTTAATCGCAACATTATACTGTACAGTATGAAAAATTTATATTAATTTTACATTTAAATTATCAGTGTTTTTAAAGACTTAAGCCCCGTTCATACCAGCAACGATAACTATAAAGATAACTATAAAGATAACGATATTAGCGTCCACACCAGCGAACGATATCGTCTGTTTATTCTAAGCGCACATGCGCCTGCCGCTTTAAATTCTTGAGCTCGTTACAGTGTTTTATCGTTCATCATCTGGAAAAAAATCGTTTTGAAAGTGATTTCCGGGGGGTACCACCTGTTTCTTCGAGGCTCCCCCCGACGATCAGATGTCGGTTGCAGCATCGGAGGGTGAGCCAGAGCTTTCTGGAGAGGAAGATTTGGCTGCGCTGCTCGGGACCGTAGCAATACCTGAATCGGATCCAGAAATAATGGCTATGCTTTCCCGGGCCGCTGTAGGGGTAGGTACGTGTCCCGAGCCCTCAAGGTTGCACGATTGGTTCTCGGGGTGGGCCGCGCTGGTTCTCAGCGCCCCGCCTCGGTGCCTTTCTTCCCGGAGGTGCATGAGGAGCTCAACAGGTCATGGACGGCACCTTTTTACTGCCAGAAACTGATTTGCTAGATCCTCCTCCCTCACCACCCTCGATGGTGGGGCAGCTAGGGGGTTACAAGGGTCCCCCCGGGTCGTGCCATGTCCACTATGGTGGTCCAGGAGCGCCATTTCTGGCTGTGACTGGCTGACATGCGCGAGACAGACAAGACACGATTCTTGAACGACCCCGTGTCCCAGGCCGGCCTTTTGGCGACACAGTGGAGAACTTGCCCAGCGGTTCTCCGCTGACTAAAGCAGACTGAGGCCATCAAGTACATCCTGCCCCGGCGTGCAGCTGTTGCCGTCGCTGAGGGCGGCCCCCCTGCCACCGCCAAAACAAGAGCAGTGCTCCTGCGGCCTCCAGCAAAGCTGCAGCCGCCCCGCCCGTCCAGGCCCCCGCCAAACCTGGCGGCAAGCGAGAGCGCAAGAGGCCCGGAGACGGGCGACCCAGAGGTGGAGGGACGTGCTCTTCAGGAGATGGTAAGCACACCACTCCCTCCCCCGGAGGAGGGCCGGGCGGAGAATCTTTTCATCTTTTTTCACCACTGACCTCTCTTGGGTCGGTGGTACCCAAATTCTCGACAAAGAGCAATTCCTCTATTTCTGGGTCCCCAGAGGGGACGGGGGGTTGTGGACGATCTAGTGCGTATCACACTCACCCTCCTCTCTCGCCAGTGAGCAGCAGTGGGCGGATCGGGAGGACGAACCAACGGACTACCCACGCACCCTCTGCTCGAACGCAGGTCAGTGTTACACACACCAGACCCCGCCTCGGACCGGCTACGAGACGCCCGGGCCGAGCCCCTGCATTTTTCCGCGCTGCCCCACTGCGGGTACGCCTGTAGTTCCGTTGATGCCACTAGCGCGGTTTCTGGGAGCCTGGCTTGAGCTACCCAGCCCATCTCGATGGCTCCTTCGAACCATCAGGCTCGGCTATACAATTCAGTCGCCCGGCGTCCCCCCAAGTTCAGTGGCATCCGCTTTACAACAGTGAAGGCGACCGATGGTCCTGTCTTGCGGGCGGAGTTTGCAGTCCTACTGGCGAAGGATGCGATAGAGCCGGTCCCTCCAGCCGATATGAAGACGGGGTTTTACAGCTCCTATTTCATTGTACCCAAGAAAGGCGGTGGGTTACGACCAATCTTGGACCTGAGTGTCTTGAACCGGGCCCTTCACCGGTTACCGTTCAAGATGTTGACACAGGACCACGTCTTCGGGTGCATCCGTCCCCGAGATTGGTTTGCAGCGGTCGACCTGAAGGACGCGTACTTCATGTGTCGACCCTTCCGCACCACATACCATTGCTGTGGTTCGCGTCCGAAGGACGAGCATGTCAGTACGAGGTCCTGCCCTCCGGGCTGTCCCTGTTGCCCCGTGTCTTCACGTAAGTTGCGGAGGTACCCCTTGTTCCCTTGAGAGAACAGAGCATTCGCAGTCTCAACTACCTCGATGAAGCAGTCTCAGGATCAGTTGTGCGAACACAGGGATTTGGTGCTCTCACACCTCAGCCTGTTGGGCCTTCGGGTCAACTGGGAAAA
>NW_015505183.1:3011095-3011487 GCF_001515645.1 Sinocyclocheilus grahami
GGTCAACTGGGAAAAGAGCAAACTCTCCCCGACGCAGAGGATCTCTTTTCCCGGTATGGAGGGGACTCGGTAAGAGCAGGATGCCGGTCCCACTGAAACAGTTTCAGAGGCTCCTGAGGCATATGGCGGCTACGGTGGCAGTCACGCCGCTGGGGCTGCTCCATATGAGACCACTGCAGCACTGGCTCCATGGCCGAGTCCCGAGGTGGGCGTGGCAACGCGGCACCTTCCGGGTCCAAGTTACACTGGCCTGACGCCAAACCTTACCCTGTGGTTAGACCTTGCGTTCCTCCGGGCAGGAGTGCCCCTGGAGCAAGTCTCCAGGCATGCTGTGGTTTGCACGGATGCCTCAACCACCGGCTGGGGGGCCACATACAACGGGCTTGCAGTGT
>NW_015505183.1:3012087-3076774 GCF_001515645.1 Sinocyclocheilus grahami
CAGTGAGCCTTCTGGCACAGTTGCTGTGCAAGGTCAGGGAGGACGAGGAGCAGGTCTGGCTGGTGGCACCCTATTGGCCTTCCCGGACCAGGTTCCCGGCAGCCCCTCCTTGGCCGATTCCTCTGAGGAAGGATTTACTGACTCAGAGACGAGGCATCCTTTGGCACCCGCATCCAGACCTCTGGAAACTTCATGTCCGGTCCCTGGACGGGACGTGGAGGTTCTGAGTGGCCTACCCCAAGAGGTAGTTGACACCATCACTTCAGCGAGAGCACAGTCTACGAGACACGCCTACGCTTGAAGTGGAACCTGTTCGTTGAGTGGTGTTCTTCTCGTCGAGAAGACCCCTGAAGATGCCCGATCGGAGTTGTGCTGTCCTTTTTACAGCAAGGGTTGGAGCGAAGGCTGTCTCCTTCCACCCTTAAAGTTTATGTCACTGCAATCGCTGCTAACCACGCCCCCGTAGAAGGAGGTCGTTTCACATCCCGTCGCCACAGCTCCTGTACCACCGCTGAGCGGCCGGGTCACCGGCTCGGCTCCACAGCGAAAACCTAAATATGTGCTGCATCTGCTGCCTACTTATACTCACGCTGTGATCAGCAGCAGCTGGATGCAATAATTGCAGACCAATGTGCATTGGCTCGTTTAGTTTACACTCTAAGTAGATTGGTCCCTCTCAGCGAGATCCCCATTCGTCGGTCCTCCGACGTGACGTCTCAGTTCCCTCCTTCAGGGAACGAGGGTTACATACGTAACCGAGACGTTATGTATGTTTACTCTGAAAATAAGCCTCTCATGAGGGAGTTTCACCATATAAATAACAGCATGCTGGCAGCTGGTCATGTTTAGTAACATATATAATGGCACTGACTCATTTTCCTCTGAATGGTGAATCACAGCTCAATGGCAGTGTGATCTGCGAGAGCCCCGCCGTGGATGACCCTGCAGGCATCATCTCTAGAGTCAACGCTCCATTATTTCTCTCATCTGTCTTTATAACAAATCACTGTTCACTAACAGATCCAAATGAAAGGTAGCTGTCTCAGTCAGCAAAAATGGTCACAAATGAATCAAAACACAATTGATGGGGTAATGTGATTAGAAACGGATCATTTCACCCTGGAAGATATCATGGCAACGTTTTGACCAAAGTACATTCTGTGGCTAAAAACTTTTTCTGTTAGCCAGTTAGAAAAAAGTTGACCAGTTTAAAAAGTTGTCAAGCAGAATTTGCACCCAAATGTCACAGAAAAGCACATGCTTACATTTGCAAGGCATAAACATGCATGCAAATAATCAAAAAATGTAGAACAGTTCTGTCAACTGGCCTAAAACTTGGCCAGTGGGTCATTGTTATTGCTGAGGCCTGAACTTGCTAGCTAGCTAACCTAGTTGTACAGTGCTAGTTAGTTTTTTCTACGCACAACAATTATTTGTTCTCATATGATAAACAGCCTTGAGACTTATCAACACTGCATTTTTTCACTCTGGTGTTTATGAGGAAAAAATAAAGCTTTTCAACTCACATCCAATCATCATCATGGCCACGGCGAAGATCTTCTCCCCATCTGTGGTTGGAGCGATGTTTCCAAAGCCAATACTGGTCAGGCTGGTCATGGTGAAGTACAGAGACGTAATGTAGACAGAATCTTTTGTAGGTCCGCCTTCCCATCTTCCCATCCCGCTGGTGTTGAAGCGATAGGGTGACCCGCTGATCTCTCCCAGCATATAAAGCCAGCTGTCCGTACGAACTGTGTTACGATCTTCGTCAATCACCTCATAGTCTCCAATGCTGTACCAGATGCAGGCCAGCCAATGGGCCGCCAGCCCAAACACGCAAACTAGCAGAACCAAAACAGCCGCACCGTATTCAATGTAGTGATCTAGTTTGCGAGCCACCCGGCCCAGACGCAACAACCGAACCACCTTCAGTGAACTAAACAAACTACTGATACCCTGAAGGAGAGACAGAGAGATGGAGAGAGTTATACATAGAGCATTATCATTCAAACGTGTGTTGATATGTTTTCATCCATCCATCCATCAAATATAAACATTATAGGCCGAAAGCAATTATACAAACACTTTTTCTTGAGTCTAAACAAAGTGCATTGTCTCTCTTAGCACAGATTCTCTGCATTTATAAATATGCACAGGCGTCTGCCAAGCCAGCCCTCTGAAATCAACAATACAGAGAGCAGCAACAGCACCTGAGCAGCCAGAACAAAGAACTCCTCAGATCTGAACAAACACGCTGGAATATATTCAAAAATAACCTAAGTGTACACTCTTTTTCTAAAAGTGTACTTCTGTGTTGTCAAAGCATGATCTTTCCCTATTTTTTCCCCTATTATTTCTTGTCACCAGAGTTACTGCAATCATTATTCTGAGAAACAGAACAGGAGATGAACCACTACTAGTTGTAGTGATTACTTAATTTTGAAATTTGGCTGAATTAATGTTTTATATATTATAAATTCCTTACTGGGTGAACTATGAGTGCATGTACATGAATAAAACAGCTTTCTTGAGTGCACTGCACGTCAATCAAACAAACTACTATACACACAAGGACATCAATACACACTACAGTAGAGACTTGCTTTAGGGGAATGGTCACAACAATAACATTAAATATGTATAATGTCTGTTTTAAATATTCAAGCCAAAATCACCCTGTAACCCTAGACTCTGTATATGTGTGTATTATTTATTTTTCACACATTTTTCATATCAGGAATAAGACTATCTTTTTATCCAGGGATTTAGTTGGGTATATATTACAAATACAAATTACATCACTTCTAGTGATTTCTTCAGTTTTCTTCAAAGAGACACTGAAAAAAAGAAATGAGGCTTCTTTCTAGCCATTTTGCTGTATTTAAAAAATAAAAAGGACATTTTGGGGGGGAAAAGACATTTTGGATAGTATTTGTGCTGCTTTGTGATACTACAGTAATTCCGGTCAGTGTGCATAAATGAAAATTCTGTCATTATTTACTCACCCTCATGTCATTACAAACCTGTATGCTGCTATTAACTTTGGAGTTTACATGCAGTGTTTATCTATACAGTAACAGTTTATAGTAATCAATTATTTTAAGTTCAGAAAATTACCAAATACAAAAAATAAATAAAAAAGAGAGAGAGCCGCTACAAACTATTTTCTGATTTAGTTGAACTCAAGAACTAGATCAGTGAATAAATGATTCTTTTGAGCCAGTCCTTTTCAATGAAATGGTTAGCTTGGTTGTTAAACCGTTTTGAATAATTCATTGATGAGTTCAACTCACTGAGTCAATGATCCAGCCTAAATAACTGCTTATATTTTGGTGTGTTCTTCACACAAAGTTTTCATGACTTCAGATGACCTGTAATAAATAAATAATATAAATAAGTAATAAACTACTTTTATGGTGCTTTTTGGTCTATGTGGAGCTTAACAGATGAAGTCTCCATTAAATATTGTCTAAAACTGAGTGGCGAAAATGTTTTTCTCAAACGTATAAAAATTCTCTATTTGTGTTCCAGTGAGAGCAAGAGACAGCAAATGGGGTTGGAACAACAAGAGAGGGAGTAAATAATAACAGTATCTCTATTTCTGAGTGAAATATTCCTTTAAACACCCTTACGTACCAATCAACACATCCACTGAGTTACAAACACTGACATACACAGACGATACAGTTTAATACACCAAACAAATGACAAAAATTCATTAAAAAGATTCTGTAGAATGATTTGATTAGAAACATGATATAATAAACTAAGGTCTAATACTGTTTTTGGTTTACATCAATGTCTGATTGATGCCCTGAGGCACAGCATATCAATCAAATGCCGAGTTTTGAGATGAAAGGCCTACTTGAGTGACAGCTCGATGATTCCAGTTCTTCATTCGCCCACAATAAACACAGGCAGTGCAAGGGACATGCAAAAAGAAAGAGGGATGAGGAGGGAAAAAACACAAAAGAGAATGACAATGGTCAACAGAAGAATGTGTGAACAGTTATTGCAAACAAAAGCATGGCGCTTTGAATCAAGAGTGAAAAAGCAGAGCCTGACTGTTAGTGAGATCACAGGCATCGCAGACATTAATAATAAAGCTTCCCCTGCAAAGGCAATGCGAAACAATGACAGATGTCTCTGTGAAATCAGACATGGGTTATGCAACGTAAGGTAATTATGCAAACGAAAGTTTTGAAATGAAACACCTGAGGAGGATTTCGATTATTAAAAACCACACAGCTCTCCCTGTAGGCCATAACAATATGCACCTGTTCCAGCAAACGAAACAGAGTGATGTGTGTGTGAATGTAAGCCTGGTCCTTGTGTTTGTCCTTTGAGAGAAAGAAATAGTGGTTGCATTCCAATTTGCATTCTCTTATTCTAAAAGTATGTCCTGTGCGTCATTTGCTGATGGGAATGTACACTTTTGAGTATGTAATAAGATAATATGCCATAGTGTGTTTGGCATAGTTTGTGACATTGTTAACTTAAACATAGATGCAGACTTCCCATCCAAGCAATTTCAGCATACAATTATCTGCAAAGCACTAATGCTGCCTTTAGGATATGTTGAAATAATGATTTATGAACAATCATTAATGGCACCACAATGTCATAATTACCAATGAGAAGCTGAGGATTTTCTTCCACAGAAAATCCACATGTTAATGGGGGCATGTTAATGAAAGAATTATGATGGAAGGCTCATTGATATTATTCATAATAAGATTGTGATAAAGACATTTCTGCTCATTGAGGCATTTTATAAGGTGAGAGCCTTGTTTGACAAAACTACATTTCCCATCATTCCCTGTGGCAGCGCAAAAACACAAAATGCATGAACTATCATTTAAAAGTTTAGGGTCAGTAAGATTTATTTTGTTCAGCAAGGATGCATTAAATTGATCACCAGTGAGAGTAAGGATATTTTATATTGTTACAAAATAATCTATTTAAATTAAATGCTGTTCTATTCATCAAAGAATCCTGAAAAAATTTATCATGGTTTGTACAAAAATATTAAGCAGCACAACTGTTTGCAACATTGAAAATAATAAGAAATGTTTCTTCAGCATATTAGAATGATTTCTGAAGGATCATGTGGCACTGAAGACTGAAGTAATGACTACTGAAAATTCAGCTTTGCCTTTACAATTATAAATTACATTTCAAAAATATATTGAAACAGAAATCAGTTATTTTAATTTGTAAAAATATTTCACAATATTACTGTTTTTATGGTATTTTAATCAAATAAATACAGCCTTGGTGAGCATAAGATACTTCTTTCAACAACAAAACAAAACAAAAAAAAGATCTTACCAACCCCAAAGCTTTGATCAGTAATGTTGATCAGTTATAACCAAATGTACACTTTTTGCATTTCATTTTCTTAAGCTAATGCAAAACATCCTCTTTTTGTGTTTATTAGGTAATGAAAACAATGAAAATGTTCAACTAAAATAAAATTGTCCAATGCTCTTATTTTATTCTAACCACCCGAATGCTGTATTGGCCTTTTTTCCCCGAATGCTTTCCTACTGTAAAGAAACAAATGTTTCTGTTAAGGTTCACCTCAGTGTGAACTTCAGCCGTTTCCGCCACTATTTCAAATACAAATCAATCAGAAAGCAAACACCAGACAGTGTGCATTATTCTCCATCAGAAAGTCATCACCTTGGGATCGAATTCGCCTTGTGTTGCATAACTCTCTAAGGATGCCGTTATTTATGGTGGTGCTCTGTTCTTTGGGCTGGTTCTGCTGAGCTCAAAGCCCGACAGTGTGCGCAGACAGATCTGATGAGCTTGATGTAGCTGATCACGGTAAACTGGTGCTGACAGCCCCTCTGAAAAGCCATATGCCCAGGGGCAAGATGAAAGCCCGGATCCTGCATATGTGCATGTGTGTGTGTGTGTGCGCAACACAGTGGAAGTGTGAGGGAATAGCGTCTGAGTGGGTGAATGTGCTGGTATCATATTCATTTGTAACTTGACTTACAGTGTGCGAGTTTGAGTGTGTGTGTTTCACTGGGAATCACAGCAAATATATATATATATATAAAGTCAAAATTTACCTAAAGTGATAGTTTGCCCCAAAATTAAAATTCTGTCATCATTTACTCAACCTCATATCGTTCCAAACCTGTATGACTTTCTTTTCAGATTATTTAAAAAATATTTCACCTGGATTTATCCAAAAAATGTCAGTGTCAAAACAACACTGAACCTCACTGTCTTCTTGTGTGGATAAAGTAAGTAATGAAGAGTAGCAACAGATCTTTTCTTCCATATAGTGGCATACATCTGAGTGTAATGAATTATTAAAATCTAAAAACGTGAGCTATGGCTAAGGCTATGGGCCTGCTTACACTTGGTCACTTAATGTGTCTTTAGTGATCGGATATCTGTCTGATTTGCTAAAATGGTTCCATTTACACTTGGCCACATAAATGTATCTCTGCAAAATGGATATACAGTAAATCCGATCTTCAATTCCCACACTATATGCAAATTTAACAGAGTTCGCGTCAACGAAAGCAACAGATATGTGCTGCATTTTATTTCTCATCAGCTAATTTCAAGATCAAAGACCGCAATAGTAGAGAGCGCGGTATCAGCACTGGAAAGATAAGTTAGGCTCTCTACTTTTAATGGAGATGATTGCTTGTTGATCGTCTGCTACCTTTCAGTTCCATTTGCGGCAGTTTGCGATGCTATATATCATCTGCGGCGATGTGTGTTGCATTAGCACTGTCATATCTGACTATAAGATGTAAAACACGCTCTCACACATTTATTTTTTTTACATTTTGGGAGGAGTAAAATTTACATATGTGGTTTCAACAACCTGATGCATTTACACTTGTCCAGTTTCATCTGGAATGCGTCTCAGACCACCTCCTGAAGTGGTTTGAGTGATCGGATCCGTCTCGAAATCAGTTCGGAGGGCATTTACACAAGGTCTTTTCACGATCGGATAGCTATCCGATCAGACAAAACGCATGAAGTGACCAGGTGTAAACAGGCCCTATGTCTACACAAATCTGGATATATTTGAAAATCTTTTTCTCTACGTTTTGGCATTTTGAAGACGCTTTCCCAAGTGGCTAAATTTCAAAATGCCGTTGTCACATTGTAGTGACATTGTAGCTTAATATATGATTAGAGAAGTCCTGCATATTTCACCAAATAGAAGTGACATTTTCACTGGAAGGTCCAGTTATGGCATTTTGATTAAACATAGTGAGGTAAAAAAAATAAAAATTACAAATGGAACGTACTGTAACATGCATTTAAAAATACATAGGGTGAGTTTTCATTTCATGCCGACTTTAAAGTTGAGTAAATGATGACCCAATTTTCATTTTCAGGTGAGCTATCCCTTTAAGCACAAATAATAGTTGAATGCTGTGGAATGCAGGTGTGGAGTGTGACGGCGTTAACATCGGGCAGAGAGATTGTGCTTATCCTCTGTGCAGTGGCGGAAATTGATTGTGAGTTCAATTAAATGCAGACAGACAGCTCAGTTTAAATCGTTATATGGTCAGAGATTGATCCAGAGCAAAAGCTTCATCCAGCACACCGACTCAGAGAATCACACACCATCAATTCAGTCCCCAACTTTACTATACTATCACCCATATCCAGCAAGCGAAAGAGAGAGAGACATAGAGAATTAAAGTGAGGTTCACAAATCAAGATCTAACTTCTACTCAAAAGCACTCAAATGCTTTAAATAAAAATTCAAAGTGTAAATATGATGGCATTGAAATGAACTCTTAGCCTGAGATCAATGAAAGGGTTTGTGTGCTTCACTCTCACACGCCCCGATCAATATTAATTAGCACCAAAGATTTGCTCCATTACAAGCTCAAATACTATCCCTCACACAAAGCACTCAGACAAATTATCAGTTTGATGTTGCAGGGCTGTTATACTGCCACTTGTAAAGATACGCACAGGTTTAATAGCCATTCTGAACAGGTGTTTTGGGTAAATATGGAAAAATTAAGTCTTATCACAAAGTGTGCCTACTGTATGTATGAATATTTTTGGATTTAGTTTTGTTTATCTGTTGCTGTCCTTCCCCTTGGTGCATTTAAAATAATATCTGAAGATAGTTACGAGCAGACCCTAGGTAGAAACTTATTAAGAAGATCTCCCCTAGACTATTGAGTTGTAACATCAATGCTAGCTAGGTTTTCTCTGTAATGAGAGCCAGCAGAGTAGTCCAATGCTTTTCTTCAGTTTTTCCATTTTTAAATGCATTATTCATGTCTATTACCAGGCCCACATGGGACAAAAATGTTTTCCACTTCGCCTGTCCTTTGCGTGTTTTTGATTGTTACATATTTTGTCTGATCTGATAATGCATTCAGATATCCCCATACTGTAAGTTTGTAGTACTCACAGCCTTGTTTTATTACATTTAAATTAAATAAATACTCACAGCCTTGTTTTATTACATTTAAATAGATAATAAATTTAAACTCAGCTTAACTGCACCAATTTCCTCCCAAATCAGCACAGAAAATCTGTGCATACTGTCCACAGATATTAAACAAAATCTTATATGACACTGAAAACATATTATTAAAGAAATAAAATGTGTTTATGAAACAGAGTAACAAACATTGAACGTAAACTGAATGTAAACATTGAAAGTAATCACTTGTATGTATTTCCAGACTCCAGAGATTTACTGTACAGTACTGATCTGAAATCAGGCTTGCTGTTTGTGTAGTTTGAAACAGAGCAGATGCTGCACAGAATCCAGTCTTACAACAAACAGTTAAGTCAGTAAATTTAAGGGTGATGTGCATATTTCTTTTTTATTTATTTCTTTTTTTTCAATTTTAAGGAATGAGTCCTGAAGCCTGGAAATCAACATTTTTGCACTTCTGATTCCATCTTCCCAAAGGCAATGAGTATTTTTTAATGGGTTTTTGAATAAATGCCTGAAATAAGGTCTGTGGTCATGGGCGTCGCTAGGCCATTTTTAGGGGGGCTAAAATGACTACTCAGCCCCCCTAAAATTTTGTGATTAGCTCCATAAACTGTACACGAATTCGTGATCGCCTCAGTCCCCTTTAAATTTCATATGAAAACGGTGGCAGACTTCAGTCGGATCCTCCCCGTCTTTCTGTGCTTTCTTTTTCAATCTAGCAGAGCGAGAAACAGAGGACAAGGTGTGTGTTTAACGATAGATTGTTGTAATAGCTGCATCTGTGCAGTTTTGTTCTTTGTCATAAATACAGTTTACAAAATATCAATCGGTTGTAGCCTAAGTTTTCGCTGCGTTCACCCCTCCTCACACCACAGCTGTTTCCTCCAGCGAAAACGAAGCACATATGAACGCATACTGTATAAAATGATCATGTTGCCAGTTTCATTTGAAAATTTAACTTTCAATGTAATACATTTTTCAGTGCATGTGTATATATATATATATATTATACCCTCATTGGGGGCTGAGCCCCCCTAAAATGAAAATCCTAGAATCGCCCCTGTCTGTGGTTAACGCAAGCTCAAGATATTTTCATGTTTTATTCCATGAGATAAAATACATCAAATATAACCCACTCATGATTTTTTTAAGCCTTTGTGTCTTAAAAAATCAAGGTTGCTAACAAGTGACTAAAGGCTAAATGTGAC
This sequence comes from Sinocyclocheilus grahami, assembly GCF_001515645.1. Taxonomy (NCBI): domain Eukaryota; kingdom Metazoa; phylum Chordata; class Actinopteri; order Cypriniformes; family Cyprinidae; genus Sinocyclocheilus; species Sinocyclocheilus grahami. Next base: position 3,021,751 of record NW_015505183.1, read on the forward strand.
TACAGAGATAAACTCATCAAAATAGTAGATTTTAAATAAAGATTGAAAGAGTTGTCAGAAGCTTCACTGCAGTGATGATGTCATGTGACTGTTTTGTAATTCATTTATGGCCTAACTTTAGCTTCAAAATTCATAAAAGTTGTGTAAAATTTGTGAAAATTACCTTAAAGAACAGAATGTGTAAGAATCATGAACTTTCCTCAGCCACAGAGTTTATTTTTCTGAAATAATCCAAAAGCCATGGGAAAATCTATTAAACCTATTATTAGGGCTGTCCCTGACTAATGATTTTCATAGTCGAATCTGAATTTTCGAATCTTGCCGATATTCGACTGATAGCCGAATCATTTGATTTGGGAGCGGGGCAAAATACATTACCAAGTCAGACATTCGACAGTCATAATTACGTTAACACACAGGGAAAATGTGTAATGGACGCCTCGCAGATACAAACAGGTAAAGAATGTTTCATGTTTTGATTAAAAGACAGTTAACATTAAAGGTCAGTGAAACCCTAAGAATTCACAAAAATGTTTACAATAGTGCTCTCATTATAACGTTATGTGTATGACAGTAGTTATTAATGTTCTGCATTTCTGTTTTGAGCTGCGCGCTGAAGATGACCAGTAGAATGAAGCAGCAGGTTTTTAATCAATGTTTTAAACCTCATCAGTTATCTCATATAGAATACGCTTAGTTATTTATACAACATAATGTTAATATTACGACTTATAGGCTATCTGCAAAAAGGGCCCGAATGCACATGAACATGTCTGCGTGGCTCTGAATGAACTCCTTTTGTGCACGCGTTCTTCACGTAAGAGCGTGCAGAAATACAGTAACTAAACTATAAAAATTCACAGCGTTTTATTATAATAGTCATCTCATTATAATTGTTATGTATATGACAGTCCCAGTCATAGTTATTAATATTCTGCATTGTTGTTTGTCCTGCTTGCGCTGCGCGCTGAAGAGATAAGCACCGTAGTACTACAATGAAGCGCTTTACTGCAGCGCAACTCAACCAAATGCATCTTATACAAGATAAATAATATATACACGATATATATATATATAAACCGGCTGAAATGTTTTGAAATCACTTGTACCCTACCTGATCGAAAAAATCCAGTCTTTCACTCTGCCTGTGTCAATTTGAGTCTTGTTAAAAGTTTTAAATCCCTGCTGCCAAGATGCTCCTCTGTCGGTCACGGATTATAGAAAGTGAAACTTAAATCCATAGCGGTGGTTGGATTTATTCACGCATGTTAAAACATTTATTTGATTAATATTCTGCATTGTTGTTTGTCCTGCTTGCGCTGCGCGCTGAAGAGATAAGCACCGTAGTACTACAATGAAGCGCTTTACTGCAGCGCAACTCAACCAAATGCATCTTATACAAGATAAATAATATATACACGATATATATATATATAAACCGGCTGAAATGTTTTGAAATCACTTGTACCCTACCTGATCGAAAAAATCCAGTCTTTCACTCTGCCTGTGTCAATTTGAGTCTTGTTAAAAGTTTTAAATCCCTGCTGCCAAGATGCTCCTCTGTCGGTCACGGATTATAGAAAGTGAAACTTAAATCCATAGCGGTGGTTGGATTTATTCACGCATGTTAAAACATTTATTTGATGCTTCTTTTTTTTCAGATTCTTATTTACAGCATTATTTTAATAGGCGGTATATTAACTTATTGGGAGAAAACCAGTAGTTCTATGTGAAATCAGACATTTGAGCACCCCCACATAGCCAAAATGGCATGATCATAACACCCCGCGAATATTCCACTGTGAGACTGGTAGTCGAATCAGGCTCCTCCTATCGAAGCATCGAATCTTCGACTATTCAGGGTCACCCCTATCTATTATATTATATTATATATAACCTTTTGCCCTTTTTTTGTCTTTTCTTTGAGAGAACCAGGGGGATGCTAATTTCCAGGTTGCCCCATGTGTTTGAGGCGGAATTATCTGCTTGCCTGACCAATGGCAGAACGGAAAACCTGTTTGCAGACAGTCATTATTTTTGCAATTGCACTGTAATGCTAGGACACTATGTGGCACTATAGAGTAGCAAAAATAACGGATTTCACCTTGGCTATATTTGTAATATTTAAAAAATGCTCTTTGTTCACTTGCAAACTCCTTAACTTGGCACATCTTACATAAAGTATATGTTCCTCTCTCTTAAATTCTTGCAGTCTGCCGCTTTATTTTAACACTTCCTATACACATCGTCTTACTTTAAACATTGTAATAAACTTCAGCATACTGGAAAACAAGAATAAAAACAATGCCATAACAGATCCAATAATTGATTATTGATCACTGTTTCATGTTTGTGTGTGTGTGTGTGTGTAAATAAACTTGTGCGTTGTACTGACCTCGTCCACGTTCTCAAAGGCGTTGATGACATCATAAGGCAGACAGGACAACAGGTCAATCACAAACCAGGTTTTCATGTAATTCATGCGAATCAGTTTTGGGTCTGATATCACTTCCCCGGCTGGGCCCACGAACGTGGTGTGGAAATTCAGTACAATGTCTACCAAAAAGATCACATCCACAATGCTGTCCACAACCAGCCAGGTGATGTTGTTCTGCTTGGTTTTGAACGAGACATTGTAGGGGACCATGATGGCGGTGTAGAAGGTGAGAATGAGGATGACCCAGTCCCAGGTGGTCTTAAAGGCACAGTAGTGCAGGATGATGTGAGGAGGGGTCTTGGGCGTCTCTTGTTTGTACTGGGGCAGGATGTCTGAGCCCAGCTGGAGAACCTGTGTGAGAGAGAGACAGAGAGAGAGGCAGCAGATGGTTGTTTATCTGAGTTGAGAGGAAGAGCAATGACCCATCTCGGCTTACAGGAGACTCACCTCAAAGAAAAATCACATCCTGTTAAACATCTCATCTCGTCTGTTTAACAGATACAGATGAAGCCTTGTCACTGACTAAAATAGATTTTTAACGGACATTTTGGATAAACCATCCTAGAATAAATGTATATTAACATTACATATTAATGAAAAATGAATGGAAACATACACTGCAAAAAATTGTTACAGATGTTACCTTCAGGTAACATCTAATGCACAAAGCTGACCTTATACGTAATTCCCCCGGAACTGCTTCCATTTACAACAGTGAGCTCAAGCTAGATTCAAGTGATTATTATGTTTTGAATAGTAATGACAGAGCTTGAAAGATCAAAGACAATTTTTAATCTAACTCCGACTGGATTCGTATGAAAGAAGAAAGTCATATACACCTAGGATGCCTCGGGGGTGAGTAAAACGCAGCCTAATTTTCATTTTTGGGTGAACTCACCCTTTAACTAACACTAAAAATAATTTCAATTAATTAAATAATGTGTTGAATAAAAATTTTAATTTATATGTATTTTTACTGTAACGTTTATGTCCAGATACCACATAGAAAAATTCCCAAACACTTTATGGATTTCTTTTAAAAATATATGTATATCAATATATTAACTTAATTCATTCAAATGTATTTAAAATTTAACCATTGAAATGTAACCATTTCATTTAAATATATTAATTACTTTTTTTATTATTATTTACATATCATTTATTAGTACATGACTCTGGAATCCTTTGAAATATTTCTGAATAATGACCGTTGTCAATCACAACACTGTATAACAGTCTCTCTGCAATCTCTACAATTAATATAATAATAATAAAAAATGTAAATAACTCTTATTTATTTATTTATTTATTTATTTGTTTGTTTAGTCATCCGATACGCTGGACTGTACATTCTCCCTTTACTTGTTTATTGCAAATGATTAGCTGGAGCAGATTATATACAGTAGTCAGTTTATATTGCTCATATTATATTGTTATTTATAGCTTACTGTCACCATGGATTAAATAATTAATTTCTGGGTCTTTTCTTCACATTTGGTGGCACTTTTGTCACAAAGTTCTGTTAATTTCTGACCCTGGTTTGTAAACTATTAAAAAATGCCCCATATATCTTATTAATCTCCCTGCAGGAGGACTGGAAACACACAGTGTGAAGGATAGCCTTCCTACTGTTAGTTTGATCTTTGACACGGATAGAAGCAAACATTTGCTGATGCACACCAGAATCACTCACAGGCATAAAATGAAATGTATCAGACTGACACACAGATACGTACCTCTGCAAGGCGCGAGTGTTTATGTACATTCTCTCCTTTATGTACAGTGGGCTGCAGTTGTTGCAGGACCCCTCTACTGCTGGTCAGAGCCCTAGTCAGACGAGCAAACTTCCCCCATCCTGAACACAGATATAACACACATTCAACATTCACTCTTAATTTCACTGAAATACACTAACATGTTAATAAAATACATCTGAACAACACATACCTTTGGAGGAATCATCTTCAATTGGTTGTTTGAATGCTGTAATGTCACTAAACGTACACAGGAAGAGCACAACCTTCTCCTGTTCATTTCGTATAGGCGCTATTTTCACAAAAAACCAAACCGGCGTTCCTGGAAAAACAAAACCGTGCCTGTAAATCATTGATATATAACATGTCAGAGGAAAAAAAAGTGATTTTTTTTTATTGAAGAAAAAACTGTATTGCCTCTGTTTTACACATTTATGCATATTCATTAAGATTAGCATAACAAATTTATGCACCAGGACTGCTGTGTTCCTGCTCCCAGTTCTCACAACACAGTTGTGTGTGTGTGTGTGTGTGTGTGTGTGTGTGTGTGTGTGTGTGTGTGTGTGTGTGTGTGTGTGTGCTATGCTCACTGTTTTTCTTGTACATCAAGATCTCAAATGAGTTCATTTCATAGTTCTCGAAAGTCAACCGAACTTTCTCACATGTGTCCTTATCTGTGAGCTCTCCGTACATGAAGCTGAGAGAGAAAATAAATGTAAATCGCAGTCAGAGGCAGACAGTTTTCAAGCAGTTTTTGAGAATTTCATTTGACTTCATTTTAAAGGTTGACATAAAAAATTTTTTAATTCTGTCATCAACTCATGTCATTCTAAATCCATTTGACTTTCTTTTTTCTGTAGAACACAAAAGGAGAAGTTTATCAGAATGTTGATGCTGCTCTTTTGAATAAAATACAAGTGACCATTCCAAAAATGACAAAAAAGTACCATAATAGGACATATTAATCATGCGTTATGTCTTCCGAAAACATACAAGAGCATAATTTATAACATATGCTATTGCTACGCAGCACCGGTCACCATTCACTTTCACTGAGTGGAAAAATGTCCAATGCTATATTTCTAATCTTTGTGCTCCACAGAAGAAAGTAAGTCATATGGGTTGAAAATCAGAACAACCTTGGTGTAGTTAAATGGTCATAACATTCATTTTTACCTTCCATTTAACTTTTTGATCTCTAGAGACTTCACAAGGGAAATAATGGGTGGGTCTGTTGCTTAGTGGATCTTTTGAGTCATGATGAGCGGATAAAATCAAAAGTTTACTGAAAGCTAGTCCAGCTTTGCTTTACTGTAATGAGAGAGGCAGAGAGGGAGGAATGATACATTCGAGAGACTCTACAAATGTATTTCTCTTTGAGACATCTGGAGCTGTAACGCTAATGAGCTTGTCTTGTGTTTGGCATATCAAGGAACAGTAAGAGTTCAAAACTTGCTGGCTCTAACTAACCCCACAGAAGGCAGCCACTTTCACACTTACAACTCCATTTCTGACATTTATCATATGTAAAAACTGCCACAGGAAATTTAGAAAAATTACATAAGGCATATGTAACAGAAAAAACATTTGACTGTGTTTTTTCTGCTACATACACTAGCGTTCAAAAGTTGCCGTTGATACGATTTTTTTTATGTTTTTGAAGAAGACTCTTATGTTCACTAAGGCTGTATTTATTTGATCCAAATTACAGTAAAAGCTGTAATATTGAGAAAGATTATTACAATTTAAATATATTTTAAAATGTAATTTATTTCTGTGATGGCAAAGCAGGATTTTTTTAGCAGTCATTACTCCAGTTTTCGGTGTCAAATAATCATTCTAATATACTGATTTGGTGCTAAAAATATTTGTGAAAAATATGATACTTTTTTTCAGGATTCTGTGATGAATAGAAATTTCAAAAGAACAGCATATATCATATTTGAAATATAAATATTTTGTAACAGTATACATTTATTTACTGTCACTTTTGATCAATTTAATGCATCCTTACTAGTATTTCTTTAAAAAATATATTTATTATTAAATTATTTTGCACTCTTACTTCCCCATATTCCACTCTACATAGTGTAGTGTAGTACTATATACTGTATTGTATTGCATATTGTAATACAATATTGTACTGTACGTATACTGGGTTGTATTGTGGGCATACTTCATTACAAACAATATTGTACTATCTTGTATATAATATCTACTACAAAATATTGTACTATCTTGTATATTGTGCTGTCTAATGCGGCATTTAATACTGTAAATGGTCAATTGCATGTATACTGAATTCAAGCGCCTTTCTACAGGAACTTGCAGCTCTCTCTCTGCCAGCCTCTCTCTTATAAAGAAAATATGATCAATATGATGTGATATAAAAACTAGTACATGAAACCATCTCTGCATGAAGTCTGATACCTGCAAGTGCTGCTTTTCTGCATGACCTCAGCACGGTGGTAGCCGGACAGCTTACAAAAGCCATCATTACTGTAAACGATGGGCCAGTCTACGATCTGGGCATTTCCCAACACAAAGTTTGTGTCTGTGGAAAGAGCACAGGAGGGTATGGGGAGGAAACAGGTGAGAGGAACCAGGCACAAGGTCAACAGTAAGAAAACTAGAGGTCAGTCGCTATGGTAATGTCACATGAGGCAGGATGGGTGGACATTGTCACGGCAGCTAAAAGCCACTGATCTGACATGTTTATGACAACACTCAGTATTTCAGCTTCAAATTGATCAGTCTGTACCTGAGATGGTTATGCACAGTAGTGTTGCTTCAACACACGAACCACTCTCACATTATCCTACAACCCCATTCAAACTAAAATAACAAGTTTATCTCTATGTTCCTTCTGAGATCCACTTGTCCAGGTACAGTTCCCTGCCTTATAGGGGTTTTTCTTGTTACGGTGAACAAAAAGAAACATGGTAGTCTCAGCCTCAAACCTACAGACTGTTGTGATCCATATAGCAAAAAGAATTTTAAAATCTGGCTGCAGTGCAAAACATTTGTTTAAATATAATTAACTGGGTTCTCTGTAATTACTGGAAGTCAGGGTTCATAGGTTTGTGTTTGCAAGTCTAGGAAATAACTAATTGCTGGATTTGCCAAAGTTCAGTTGTAGTATCAAATATTTTCAAGATATTCAAGAGTTTTGTTTGAGACACTTTAAAGCAAGTAAATGAGATATGCTTGATCACACCTGTATATTCCACCTAAACTATCACTGTTACATCAGTTTTGAAGCCAAAAAAAAAAACTGTCCTGTTTATCCCACCAAAATAAATAGTTGTGGCTGGTCATACACATGTATCCCATCCCTGTTTGGTTTTTGGCCAGTATAATCTGAAATACGAAAGCTTATGTTTTACATTACTCTATGTTCAAAAGTTTGGGGTCATAAATTAACACTTTTATTCAGCAAGGACACATTAAATTGATCAGAAGTTACAAAAAAAGACATGGTACAAAATGTTACAAAACAAAATTAACTTTCTATTCATCAAAGAATCCTAAAAAAAAAGTTTGACAGTTTCCACAAAAATATTAAGCACAACCATTTTTAACATTGGTAATAATAGTAACTGTTTCTTGAGCACCAAATCAGCAAATTAGAATGATTTCTGAAGGATCATATGATACTGAAGTAATGGCTGCTAAAAATTCAGCTTTGTCATCACATAAAAAATATATATTACTGGTTTTACTGTATTTTTGATCAAATACTGTAAATGCAGCCTTGGTGAGCAAGAGATTTCTTACAAAAACAGTTTAAAAATCGTACGGACCCCAAACTTTTTAACAGTAGTGTATCAAAATTCTTCTCTGACACCCATAATACTGTGAGAAAGTAGCTAAAACACACAACCTGATACCTTTAACATCTTCACAAAACTTTCAAGCACTCTGCTATGTCTCTTATTAATCTTTTCATTGTCCAAATGCACAACAGGTGTCTTTGCAGACAGTCAGTTTGTGTTGTTCTGGAGTATCACAGCCATTTTCACTTTTACTCCTGTGTGTGTTATTAAAAAGTCTGTTGAAAACTCTCTGTGCCAGGGTCATCTGTAACGGGCTCCATCTCTGTAACATTGCTTTAACCTTTCCTCTGATGTCTGTCAATGTTAGTGTGTTAGTGGCTAGTGTGTTAAGCAGACTATCAGGCTGATTAGCTGACAGTAGTGATTTAGCGGCTGCTGAGTAAGCCAGTAGCACTTTTAACAAAGTGTATCTCAAAGCTTGAGCAAGCTCACAGTAACACTATACAACCTGTAATCTGATATAAAAGAATTAGAAACTGTAGTCTGTCACAAATGAGGGACAGTGAAGACCTTTCCAGTATTTAAAAGCAAGAAATTGCCTTTATATAAGCGTTGTCCTTACGTAATATGTCAACTGTAAACAGTATCATGACTTTCATCAATCTCGCAGCCTTTATTTACATATTTACATACAGTAGGGTTCATAAAATTAAGGATTTTGTGTGATCAATGTTTGTTTACTTAGAAATAGTTCAGACTCGAAAACATTTCATATTTATCTTTTTTTTTTTTCATTCCTGATTATTTCAAGGTTTAAATTTGATTTTAAATCCCAGACTTTTGACCCCCACTGTATTTTGATCTAAAATAAAATACAATCAGCTCTGATATTTTTTGTTTTTCATTATAAAATATGTCCTTCACCTCTTTCATTCATTGGCAACATTTTTCACTTTGACTGCACATATGAAGGAAACACATACAGACATTTAATCTTTCTATGGCTAATGCGGAGGGTAAATATGAGATGAGCAAATGTGGAAGGGCAGCATCAGAATCAGAAGTGAAGGAAAACTCAGATCTATGATATCAATTGATTTAAGAGCATGGTGGTGGATTTGCCACAGAGCACAGTTCTCCTCTACTGAGCATAAACACGGGAAGTTCACTCCACACACTGAAACAAACACACACACACACACATGTGGACTCACACGCACCACTATGGAGGAAAAACGTTCCATGCCAACATTTGTTATTTTACAGCAAGTGCTGTCAGCACTGAATGAGGACCAGGTAGCAACATCTGCATTGTTATTTTCACCATAACTAAGCAGCTTTGAAATATCAACAGCACTGTTAAACCACTTTAACACTAAACCACAAAGGAGTTTAATCAAGGTTTTCATTCAAATTCAGACTATCCGTTTGTAAATTAACAAAAATTGTTATAGAACAATATTAAATGTCGAAAGGGAACTAGAGAGAGAGAGAAAGGGAGGGAGGGAAGGAAAGACAGAAAGCAAAAGATAGTGAAAGAGAGATAATGGAGGGATGGAATAGGTTAAAGCACAAGTGTTCTGCTTGGTGAAGGTTTATACCTGTGTGTCTATGTGATAATGTCCAAACTGGAAGTTAAAGAAAACAGAAAAAGAGTTAAAATAATACACAAACACCATAGAGGAAGAGGAATTCATCCTCCTGTTCTTCTCCAAAACGCCCAGTAACCCTATAGTAACCCAAGCAGGCCATTCAGACATCAATGTTTTCAGAGGTTAATAGAAGTCCTACTTAAATGGAAAAGTACATCTTTTTGATATTTTTTAAAGCTTAAAGATCTCTCAACTGGGGTTCAATGCTCAAAAAGACAAGGCAGAGGTGGTTTCCACTAAGCAGTTGTGGACATCTGCTGTTCAATTAGTTTCAAATGGCCATATGCATGCAACGAAACTGCACGAATAAGAAAAGCAGCCCTATTGGATATACATCAATAAAGGGGATCTTGGGTTCTATTTTAAGGACCTTACAGAGGGTGCAAGAACACAGTCTGATCTCACAGATAGTGCTGGTGAAGATCCTCAGCCAGTTTTCAACCTTTCAGCACTCTTAAAATATGAATTGCTATTAAATATTAATTTAACCTAAAGTTGTTCTCTATCCCACAAAGCATGCTGATGGAAGGATGTATGAGAACAACTCAAATGGGGAAAGAGCAGCACTTGGTGTCACGCAGCGAATACAGAACAGCATCTCTGTTCCTGCAGCCCATTAAGTCTTTTTATAATAATTATAATATAAAAATAAATGTCAAAAATCTAGAAAAACTAGAACTGTTTGTTTAACGTTTGCTCCGTCAATTCAAGTAAGAAAAAACGAATAAATGCTCTATTGTAAAACATTCACTATGCACCTGCATAGCGTTTCCCCCCTCGCGTGACAGACACCTTTAACTTTCTATTTTGTGTAGTTATTTAAGTATATAGTCAAAAGTATGTTGTTTTTATGTAAAGGTTTCTTCTAAGTTAAGTCTCTTAAGTAGCCTACCCAAAAGTTGTTTCTTTATTTTCTTGATCTGCGACACTACCGCTGATACTCTTTTTGTAAGTGCGCTGCTTTGGATGTGGTGGTGCGTCTTACCGTTAGACCGTCGGACAATATTTTCCAGAAAAGTGTTTTGTGGGGCCACAAGTCCTCTGCGTCCCCCGGCCATCACGGCGGGTCATGCGCTCCTATGAGAGCCCGGACGTCAGCATAAAGTCCCCGCACACGTCTCCGGTGTGTCTGTCGTCCACATGCCGCTGCCGCATCCAGTGATGTGTGGACCCGGGGCTCTCCTCGCGCTCTCCTCTCTCCTCCACCCCATTGAGCCTCCACCATCGGCTTAAACTGGCGAAACAGCGCCATCTATTGACTCGTGTGAGGCAGCAGGTGTTCCGAGGTGAATCAATAGATGGCGCTGGTTTGTCACAGTAGACGTTTGCAGTGCGTAATAAAGTCTACTAATTCCAGTCTCTTAGCGCCATCTGCTGGTGGATGTGCTATTTCTTGTAACACTTTTCGTCTTTGTAAACTAGGAACAGTTCAAAAGGATTGTTCGCCCAAAAATGAAAATCTGTTATCATTTACTCACCCCTCAAGTTGTTCCAAACCTGTATTCAGTTCTTTCTTCTGTTGAACATAAAAGAACAAAGGGGTCAAAAAACAGCAGTTCTCTAAATGTTTAGAAATATGTATATAATTCACAAGCAATTTTTAAAATGTCCTTGAAATTGTACAGTGCAAAACTCCCCATAATGACAACAGAAAAAAATGCACTTATAATAAAAAATAAAAATGGAGACATTACATCTCATGAAATAAAATTATTTTATTTATGACTGATTGTAGAATCATATTATGATGTGTTGTTAAATTTATCATTTGTTCCCATTGATAAATTTAACTGCTTGTCATATAATCACAATCTTGAATGCAAGATTTATATTGCATTTAGTTCACATTCTGAGACAAAACATTCATACTTTCAGGCTCCACAATAAGGCTTAACAGACATCCAAACTGGCACCTTAGCGCAGTCACAAACAAATAAACTATGATTTGATACTTTATTTATTATGGCTAAATACATCATAATCATATATGAACCATAACTAAACCCATCTTAGCCCAGAAATATAGTGGTTAAACTCATTATAAAGCACTCCATAGTGCTTATCGTTTTTTGGAAGTTTATGACAATTTTACGTTCAGTATTTCAGATTTTTGGTATAGCCTTTGAAAGCATTTTGAGATCTGACCTTTTGATCCATAGACCACCAGCAATCAAATCCACACAGGTAGGCTTTGACCTTTACCACTCAGCCACTCGATTATCATTGCAACCAGAAAGCCAAACTTTGGTTTTATAATTTCATTTATATAAACATGACAATACTCATAGCCTAACCCTAGTAATAGGGACTTAATTAACATTTCAGCCATCAATCATCTCATTCACATGTCAATCATTTTGAGCTGTAAATGCACATGCAATGTTACACAAATTAGTTATCTTCTAGTGTTTAGTAACCTCACGGTGAGATGTTTATCTTAACAATCAGAGAAGCTGTAAATCTTCAGAAACCTTAATGACTTTCATCATTCTCAGCATTTCTAATCATATCTAATCAGATTCAAGATCTGCACTCCTGAACCTTCAAACACACACACTAATGACAACAAAAACTGTTTAAATATAGGTTTTCTTCACTTTGGCACTGGGATAATTAGCACGGAAATTGAAGTTTTCAGTCAGAACTCATTTAAGATGAAAGAAACAATTTTTCAGTTATTTGTATAGTGATTTTCACAATACATATCGCTCAAGAAGGAAACATGATGCACTAAGAGCCGGGGGGTGTAGACTTTTTGAATTGGAGGATCAGGGTAAATTGTCCTTATTTTGTCTTCTGGGAAACATGTATGTATTTATGTAGCTTCTGAAGCGCAGTAAATGAAAAAAATATGATCTTTAATCAAAATAAGACAAATGTACACATCATCATCCTGTTCAAATGTGTAATGCTTTTAATGCATCGTGTTGACTTCTTGAGCATCAGTAAATATTTTCACCTTTTGTAATTGTTATGTATGAGTCCCTCAATTGTCCTCAGATTGAAAAGATGGATCTCAATATCATACAGTCACTGCTAGAAAGGCTTCAGATATGCAGAAGATGCTGGAAAACCAAAGAATGTGCAGGAGCTGGAGGATTTTTCAGAAGAACTGCTCAGGACCAACAAGGGACTCATGAACAACTATCACAAAACATAAAAACAGTCGTGGATCATCCAGGAAATGACACACAGTATTAATATTCAAGGGTATGTAAACTTTTGAAAGGGTCTTTTTACAAATTCAGTTATTATTTTGTCTTGTGGAGTGTATATAAACATCCGTTATGTGAAATAGCTTATTCAAGACAGTACTAAATAAAAAAAACATGCAATTTTCATGATCCTTCTTATTTTGTTAAAATTATGAACATTTTGCATATTCTGCAAGGGGTATGTAAACTTATGTGCACAACTGTATATATTCTAGTTTACTTGACTTTTTAAGTCACAAATACTAAGAAATGTGAATTGACATAAAAACCACACAGAATTCCCCAAATGTTGTCCCAGCTAGTCAAAAGCAGTTGTTTGAACAAAGCATTTCAAATGGAACAATATAATTGAAAACTTAAGGGGTTGTGAGTTCCCAGCATACTTTGCAGCATTAATAAATTAAGTGGTTATTATAGGATTATTGTTTTGCCTGTTTGCAGACTTTTTTACTTTGTTGTTGTTTTGTCCTTATAGTTATTTGTTGTGAAGTAATGTTAAGAGCTTCTAAACTTTCTTTGCTTTGAAAAGTAACAAATATAGCATGGTTACAATGTATTCAATGTATTTAACAAATATAGCATACTTCACATATAGTATATAATATAGGCCTATATGGCTACCAAAATTATACATCAATTTACTGTGTTAATAGATGAAAATGTGTTGTTGAACAAGAAATCTGTAGTTGCTTTGATGAATTTATTGGCTGAATGAGGCATTTTGTTTCTTATTTGCTTCTTTACGCTTCTCTTCTCCATCTACATGTCATCATTAGGATCTGTCATCCAGAAACATGGCTTTTCCTATCATTGCTTTGCTGATGACACTCAACTCAACTTCTCATTCCAACCAGATGATCCAACGGTAGCTGTTCACATTGCAGCCTGTCTGACAGACATATCTGGCTGGATGAAGGACCACCGCCTTCAACTCAACCTTGCGAAGACAGAACTGCTTGTGGTCTCAGCCAACCCAGCACTTCATCACAACTTCTCTATACAGCTAGGTTCGTCAACCATAACTCCTTCTAGGACAGCAGGAACCTTGGAGTTGTGACTGATGATCAGCTAAGCTTCACAGACCATATTACTACAACGGCCCAGTCCTGAAGATTTGCTTTATACAACATTAGGAAGATTAGACCCTTCCTAGCAGTGCAGGCCACACAACTCCTTGTCCAAGCTCTTGTTCTCTCCAGACTGGACTATTGTAATGCTCTCTTAGCAGACATTCCGGCGTGTACCGTCAAGCCTGTGCAACTGATCCAGAATGCTGCGGCAAGAGTGGTCTTCAATGAGCTGAAGAGAGCGCATGTCACACCTCTCTTCATCAGTTTGCACTGGCTGCCGATAGCCGCTTGCATCAAATTCAAGCCACTGATGTTTGCCTACAAGACAACCACTGGCTCTGCACCAAAGTACCTAAACTCAATAGTTCAGACTTATGCGCCCTTCCTGAAGCTTGTGTTCTGCAAGTGAACGACGCCTCGTGGTACCATCCCAAAGAGGCACGAAATCCCTCTCACGGACCTTTACCTGGACAGTTCCAAGCTGGTGGAACGACCTGCCTATCTCAATTCGAGCAGCTTTCTTTGGCCATCTTCAAAGAACGTCTAAAGACACATCTTTTTCATCAGCACTTGACTAACTAATGCTAACATTTTCTTATTCTAGTGGTCTCTTTTTCTGAAAAAAAAGAAAGACAGAAAGAAAGAAACTGGTATGTGTACTGTGCTAGACTAACTGAGACTTGTTACAGCACTTGTATACTGTTGTATACTTGCTTTGGATAAAAGCGTATGCTAAATGATTAAATGTAAATGTAATGTACATTTTGCACGGAGGGAACAAACAAATTCAAATTGACAAAACAAAGTAGTTTTGCTTAGGACAATTTTTAAGATAACAGTTGAGAAAACCTAAAAATCTGAATGCATCTGAATTCAAGTTTTGTTGAAGTTTTCTTAATACCTTGTTTTACAGTGTGTTGTAAAGCAGCTTTAGGAACAAAGAATAGTGCCTTTCAAACCACTTTACAAAGCCTTTATAATATCCACATTTGGACCATATGGACCATTTCTTCTTTTCAGTTAAATTTCTTCTTGGACTAAAACATGTTATATCATCCTAAGACATAAAACTAAGGGCCATTTGCATAAATATGCTCACTATGACTGTCAAGAATGTTTCTTAATAACTATTTTGATCAGTTAGCAGTTAACCAGGGGTTAATCAGTATTGCTTATCAGATTCAAATTAGGCTACTCTATATTTTTATGTAATTATTTTTATATAATTATTTTTTAATCAATATAACATTTATGGCCAGTCTTAAAGAAGAAGAAAAATTAGATGCCTTGTAAAACTAGTCCAAGCAGTTTATGAAACCGGCCACAGGACTATAGACCTAGCCATTATCTTACCAATAAACACCTTGATAAGATCAATAAAAAATAAATTCCATACCATCTACCTTGAAACATGCAAACTAACAGTAGGCGTGTCTGAGTGATTCAGGAAGATTACAGTCATATATTAGAGCAGGTGTCGCAGTTTAGTTTCAGAACTGCTCTTTACTCCACGTGGGTCCAAACAGATTTCCATCATGGGAATAAAAGATAAAACTTTCTCTTCCTGTGCACAGATTATGATCCTGGCACTTCTAGCATGCAGGTGTTCAGCAGGTATTTAATCACTTTTGATATTCCGCCACTCTGCTTCCAATTTAATGCATAAAACTTCCTTAGATTATTTTCCTGACATTTTAATGACTGGTTTGATATTACTTTAGAAATGACTTCCCTTTTTAGCCCACTGAGAGGTTAATAATTACTCTGTCATGGAGCTGATGTGAGACTGTATGCGTTATTCACTTTCTATCTGTCTTCTAAGTCTAAGTCTTTTCATTCTAATTCATCCAATGCAATGTAGGTAACGCAGTCACAGAAATGTATTTGTCACTCCAAAGTTGTGCTTCCATGTCAAGACAGTGAGTCAAGTTTGTTGATGTGTGCCACTGTCTTGTTTGTGTTGCTGGGCTTGTTTCAGGGTTTGTTTTGTTTCTGCAGTTAAATCTGGTCCCCTGTATTGTGCTGCTTCATCTCCTTCACCCAGCACTCCAGTTTCTGGTAAAGGAATCTACAAGAATCTTGTGAATAAGACAGAGAGAAAAGAAATTAAGATCTAAGCTTGATTTCATTGTATAAACTGTCATATCATCCTTCTCACAGTCCATTCTCTGAGGCCAGCTGATGTGTCTGTGGTATCTGCACTGGCTTTGTCTGATGTGGAGAGGTATGTCCAAATTTATCACAAGTGCATTAAAATATCAATTAAGCTTCACTGGAGTTAAGGAAGAAATGTAAGGTTGAAAAACTTACTAACATAGACCAGCACATTAGTTTAACTAAAGTTATTAATGAATTAATACCTAAATTCAGGTCATGCTCTGATTTTAATAGAAAGTTTTGTTATTCCATATTTAAAATGAGAACAGAATTATGCAATAATCAGATTATGCATATTATCATTGCATAAATCAAACTGGCGATTCATTCAAATTTTTTGATTTAATTCATTAATTTCCTTAATTCAAATGCTGTTATTATGCCACTCAAAATGATTAAACATGGTGTTTTTTATGGCAGATCTGATGAAATTAGAGCCCTCAACATGCTATCTGGTAAGACTTCAATCTTATTCTATAGAAATAAACAGACACATAATACCATTACCTGCATTTTGTATTGTACTCAAATTGCATTCGAATTACATTGTTGAATCTGCATGCCTTTCACTTACCTTTTTTTTTTTTTTTACTAAGTAACACATTGATTGAGCTCACAAAGACCCATCACACATTTCTGTGTGATTGTCAGGCTTGATTAAACCAGATCTTTGTATAAAGGTTTTGGAAAGATTAAGCCGGAGTCCTTGAAATGAAAGTCAAGGCCAGAGGAGAGATACAAGCAACCATGTATCTGAACAAACAACACTCTGGTTTTCAGATGTTAATTTTCTGAGATAAACGATAAATGACATGACAAGAAAAAATATATAGGCTATGTATATATATATATATAGAGAGAGAGAGAGAGAGAGAACATATATTTTATTACAAGGAGGAAATCCTTCAAACATGTCCCTATCTCAATCAAATGTGATAATATTGTCTTATCTTGCACACTTAAGAACTTTGTTTTGGGTTTTGCATCGGTTGGCCTGATACTATTGGTCTGTTCACTACTGTTTGTGATAGAGTTATCGACGGTTGGCTGCTCTGATGTCCTCTGGAAAACCTCAGAGGAACAGCTATCTTTATTTCTCCTCTCATAAATGCGAAATTTTTTAGTGTTTCTGTAAATTCTGTTCAAGTTTATCTTGAGGAGTTAAGGTATATATACAGCGCGTGTGTGTGTGTGTGTGTATATATATATATATATGTAATGCTTCATGAAAATGTCTAGATGATCAAAGGTAGAAAGGGAAACAGGAATTGTATAGATAACCAATTGTTAAGTCAATAAAGCAGGTGCACTGATGCATGCTAAGCACAGTGTTTATGGGGGTGAAGATAACGCTATTTTGTAGGTATCAGAAAGAGAGATGGAACGCCTCAATTTCAAAATATAAAATAACATCTTTTCACTTTTCTGCCTTAGAAATATTGTTCACCTTTAATCTGGAAGTGTCAACTGTTCTACCTGAACAAAGGTATCATAGAAAGAAATTAATATTCACTATTTAATTACAGACACTACATTTCTGTATGTTTACATTGACTATCTTTGTGTGACAGAAGCTTAATTGATAAAGCAGAGTACATTATGGAGTCACTAAGCCCTACTCAGGTAAACACAGTCAGGCCTTTACAACAGGTAGTTCCGGTGTTCGGAATTCATTAAAGGGGTCTTGTCCTGTCATTTCAGTGGAAATTGCTCCTGCTCTTCATACCAGTTGATGAGCTCTCTGTGTGTACAGACCAGGTCAGACATTTGTCCACAAATCCTATCAACCTCTGTTACATATTACATGAGACTTAATAAAAAATCAAAGTACAGGTTGAATTCTGTATTATTCTGTACTTGTCCTTAGGACTTTAGTGCAACCATTGATGCAACAGTGAATAGAGTGGAACAGATACTGGACTCTCTTCATAAGAAGGTGAAAACAGTCAATATCCTTCAAACAACAGTTTGAATCATTAATAGAGTTTGTTTATTAAAGCAGCTTTAATTCTTCTCTAGTTGAAACTTACACTGGTTCATGTTGTTGTTTGGGGTGGACTGTCAGGTGAATCACGTGACCGGTCAGTATTAGACAACATTCTTCAAAACCTAATTCTGATAATATTCTGCAAAGAACAGTTTAATTTAAAAAGGTGTCTATGTATTTTAGAGTGTGTCAGTTCCACTGTGAGGAAGGATATGATGAAAACAGACGCAGGTTGGATACAATAGTGCTCATGGCTTCATTGCAGGTACAGTCAATATAATTTGTATACAAAAACACAAAAACACACACACATACACGTTGATACATGTGTGACTTTTGAATATCTGTGCTAAAATAGTTTAACATTGTCAACATTATATGTGTTTATTGAACAGGAATCTGTCAGTGCTCTTCTAGAGAGAAGAGGCTGGTTCAGTGACCGAGAAGATTTCAGCGTAATGCTTCAGTCCAGTCCAGTGCACACCGATCTGTCAAACCCAGTGAGTCTATAGAGATCATTTTAAACAGGCCACTAGATAGATAGATCAATAGATAGATAGATAGATAGATAGATAGATAGATAGATAGATAGATAGATAGATTTGAATAGTGAACATTATAAATGGCACAATTTACACAATATGCACAAATATCAATGACCTATTTCACATGTATTATGTTGAACTAAAAAGTATTACATTTATACTGGTCTAATAAAAAGTTGAATTAAATTTGTGCATTATTATATTGCACATGTATTGCATCAAGACATTTTGATGTATTGCATCAAGGCCACAACCAGTAGTTATTAAATAAACTTGTGTATTTTACTTTATTTTATAAATGTAACCTTTCTAGTGATTCTCTCAGTTAGACTTGTATGGAGACTTGAGAGTAGGCCTATGTTATTTGTTTTTGAATCAATCTGCTCTTCTAAAACCATAGATATGACTCGCGCTGTGCTACAGAAACAAGCCCGCTATAGCAAGTTTATAAAGATAATTTGGAATGTTATTATGCAAAGTTGTACTTTTTTCATGTTTTCAGATGAAAGCCTCAATGTCTGACTCCTCACGTGACATAAGCATGTTGACTTTACAACTCTGGAATAATTTGGTAAGTTAATATTAATGCAGTCAACACGTGTACATTGTTCCTATAGAGGTAGATGTGAAATCCTTGACACTTTACTTTCAAGTTATAAAAGTTCAAAGTGCTAAAGGCCCTGAGGTGATTGATAACAAGTAGACTGTTAATCAGTACAGTCAGTACTGTACTGTACTGTGCAATTAGACAGTACAGTCTAATCTGAACCTTATTTAACCTAGAAACCCATCTAGAACCACTTATCTAATCTTGCCTTTATATGACAAAGAACTGGAGCCTTTTTTCTGACCAATCCTAATTATTCTCTTTCCAGCTGCAGCCAATGACAGACAAGACTGAGATGGATGGGCGGGGTATATTCACCATTCCATGCCCCACTGAGGTGAGGGAGATATTTGATTTATTTATGATCTCCTTAGCATTCATAATGCGAATTGCTGAATCAGAGTGGGTTCATACATATGCCTTTATCTCACCAAAATGTTCCCGAACTCTATGTTTTATGCAAGTGTTTGTCCTTCACCTGTGATAAGGTGAAGTGAATTTCAGTTCCATTTCATTTATGTAGCACTCATGTTTGTGATGTGACACGCAAGGTTCATAATGTGTATGTTCAAGTCTGGATGATTTTCTTTTTCTAAACAGACATAAACATTCACATATGCTTTACTGAACCTGTTGTTCTGTCCCAGGAAAAGCCGTTTTTGCGAACGCAGAAAAACTCATACTCACCTGAGCTCGGTATCTCTCAAACAGAGGATCCCTCTCCACTTCTCAACACAGTGAGTCCATTCTCACCATAAATTCGCCCTGTTACTTTGACTTACAGTATGTCTCACTTGTGCTGCATCTGAACTTTCAGGTGATGGGGAGTGAGCTCACCTGTGAGGACCGGTCTCCATCTCCCAGCATACCTACCTCAGGTAAACAGGGATCTCATACTTGTTGTAGGGGGAGAGCGGGGCACAAAGTAACACTTTCTCAAATTGTGTAGATCCACATGGGGTTCAGAGTATACTTTTTTTATCCACAGTAATTTCACACTTGTCTATTACAAATATGTTGCTTTGTTTCATAATTACAGTGTATATGTTTTTCTTTATTTACCCTCAAAAATTGGAAGTGAAATGTGACAACTTGCCCCGTAGGTGGGGTACATTGTAACATCTGAGGGGCACGTTGTAACATGACCATATAACAGCTTAAAATGTTGTCTGATCTAATGAAAAAAATATACAAGACACACTAAAATATTTTGTCAATAAAATTAAATTATTATTTATTTCAAATAAAATAATGGCGTTTTTTAAGAATGAAAAATAATCTGATTTTGGAGTTTGACAATGAACACATTGCAACCATGCTTGGGACGGCCCACATAAACGAGCCAAAATGCTTTACATGTCTTGAAATAATAATTTCTTAACATTAAACATTTACTGTCAGTCTTTATTCACCTGTTTCTCGTCGTTTATCATTAAAATGTATTAAAGTAAATAGTGTGAATTACATCGCTAATGTCATAGAATAGCACAGCAGGGCACAATGTAACGCAGTGTTACAACATATACCCCATCTGCGCAACTGGAATTTAAAACTGGTTACTGTCTTCTGATAGTTAGCTAAGCATTAAAAAATAATTTAAACTGATAAATAGCAGATTCTAGATTAAAATAATAGCAGATTTGTCTCATTTTAAATGAGTAATAAAAACTGAGATGAAAAATGTACTTAAGCCAGAAATATAATTTTACTATGGTAAAATAAATGTTCAGCAATATCTTCAAAAGGTTTTTTAATTTTTGCGCACTTTTTTTCTCTATATAATGTTGATATAGTAACTAGTAAATGCTGTAAATTTGGTTATGCTTGCATGTGTGGAAATATTTAAAGCACGTGTGTTACAACTTACCCCACGTTACTTTGTGCCCCGCGCTCCCCCTACACACTGGCTGGAAATTCTAGGATTTTTTTTAAGCTTGTTTCTGTCTGTCTCTTCTGTAGTCCATGCCTTACGGCCAGCAGACATCAAAGTGGTAGCAGCGATGGGTGATTCTTTAACGGTGAGGTATGGAGGACGAAACCTGCAAAAACAATAAATAAATAAATATACAAATAAATAAATAAATGTGTGCATAAATACACGTATTCTTGTTTAAATACATAAATAAATAATTAAACGTGATGAAAGTAAGCAAATAAATAAAATAAATTGGTGGGCAAATGGAAAATGTTTAAGGAAATGCTAAACTCATCCTATTTATTTTCCTTTGATCACTCATTTATTTCTGAATGTAGTTCCGCATTTATTTTTCCTCTGCGCAACATGCTAATGAGAGGGTGTCAATTCTGCAAGAGTAGGCGGATCGTGTGTGACGCACTTGAGCGTTTGCGTGCACATGCGTATTAACTTCATCAGTCAAGGGGACTGATTATTATCTTACACTTTTTCATAAGGCTAGTTTTGTAGTTATAATCATGAGAGAGCTAAATCATAAAAGATTTTAAGTGGCCAATGTAAAATATTAATGCTCACATAGCTCTTAATTGCAATACTGAACCATTATTTGCTTAATAAACATACTTTTTTCGCCTGTATTTTCTGTTCTGATAACTAATGGGGGAAAAAACTGTCTGTCCTCGATTAAACCACTTCATACCAGTTTTGTATTTATACACACATTTATTCATTTATTTGCATATTTATTTTTTTATTTGTGCATTTATTTATTGTTTTTGCAGGTTTCGTCCTCCATAGTGAGGTGATCAACATAAAAAATTACATTTATTGATGGTATTTGCTAATACTGATCTTTTTTTTTTTTTACAAATATGCACTACCATTGTGATTTTTAAAATGTTTTTTAAAAGAAGTCTCTTATGCTCACCAACTCTAACCCTATTTGAATATATTGGTGATGGCAAAGCTAAATTTTCAGCAGTCATTATTCCAGGTTGCGGCTAGAAGTGATACAGCAAAAACCGGAGGCTAACAATAAATTTAATTTTCTACCAATTAGATTGTGTTTTATTAACGTCTACATCTACCCCAACCCTAAACCTACCTCTTTAAATAATGCAAAAATAGTCATTATTGTTGTACAGTGTGAGAAAAACTGCACTATATTGATATGCGCATGCCCAGTAGTTTTTTGCTGTATGCCATCTAGCCTTAACCATTATTCCCATTTACATTGTCACATGATCATTTAGAAATTATTCTAATACGCTGATTTGGTGCTTCTGAATGTCTTATTATTGCTGATGAAATAGTTGTGCTACTTATAATTTTTGTGGAAACCATGATGTATTTTTTTCAGGATTCTAGGTGTATTTTTTTCAGACACTATATTTCAAGTAGTAATCATTTGAAACATAATAAAAGGCTTTACTGTCACTTTTGATTATTTGAATGCATGGTTGCTAAATAAAAGTATTGAACGCCCCCCTCCCCCCCTTTCAAAATCAGGCATCCAATGGGGTTGGTGCTGCACAAAACAATCTCCTGGGAGTGCTCACAGAGTATCGCGGCCTGTCGTGGAGGTGAGTGCCTACCCTGATCACTCTGTAAACCATCTGTTAATTACACATATATGTTGCTGGATTACTTTTATCCATATGATTTACAGGATTAAATTCTTATCTAAATGATCAATGATCTCATGAAGCACAAGACAGATAGATTTCATTTTTTGTTCTCAGCATCGGTGGAGATGAGAACATAACAACTATAACCACTTTACCAAGTATGTGCAAGTGCTCATGTTCCTGTCATGCTCTTATTATTATGTACTGTAGATTTATGATTAATCATTAATTAGGAATATAATCAACTCAGAAATTATTGTAGTCATTAAGTGTTTTACACCACATAATAGCTGATCATGACACAAGAGTGTATGGAGTAAATAGCTGCTTTTTAATCTCTACTATATACTACGTAACTTGAAGTAGTCCAAGGGGGAAGTTAGAGATTGAGTATTATTCTTGAGTCCCTCCTTAAAAAACAGCAAGCCAAATATGTTTACCCTTACCAATCTCTTTATCTTTTTCACTTTCAGGGATAAGATGGACATTCAAATCAGATTTAGAGTGATTATGTGTGTATAAGATGTTTTTTTGTCATTTAGATATATTGAGAGCGTTTAACCCTTCACTCACTGGCTATTCATTGGGAAAAGGAAGTGCAAATTCTGTACGCAGTTTTCTGAACCAAGCAGTACCAGGAGCCAAATCTGAGTGAGTAGCTTCTCACTTTATAAACTAGTGACTGAATAAATGATTGATTGAGTATGAAGCATTGTTTATTTATTTGTATTTTTTTTACATTAACACACACACACACATATGTTTTCTATTTTAAAATGTAATTTATAGCAATGATGGCAAAGCTAATTTTTTAGTAGCCATTACTCCAGTCTTATGTCACATGATCCTTCAGAAATATTTCTAATATGCTGATTTGATGCTCAAGACACATTTATTATTATTATTAGTGTTGAAAACAGTTAAGCTGCTTAATATTTTTCTAGAAACTGTGATACATTTTTTTTCAGGATGTTTTAATAAATAGAAAATTCAAAAGAACAGCATTTATTAGAAATAGAAATATTTTTTAACATTATAAATGTCTTTACTGTCACTTTTGATCAATTGAATGCATCCTTGCTGAATAAAAGTATTTCTATCGTGACAACTCTCTGAAGATTTAAATATGGTAATGGATATGACAATGTTAATGTATTTGGTCTTGGCGGAATAGATCTGCTACACTGCTGCTGCTGAATTGCTGCTGCTGTTGGCTATTGCTGTTGTTGAAGATTATTGCAAAGCAAGTACAGGAAATTGCTACTGGCAATACATGTGCCGATATGGTGCTGTCCGTATTTAAGACATACTGCTGCTGCACAAATAGCATTTAAAATAACCCATAGCAGATCTATACAGGTGGAGCTGGGGAAGGTGGAGGGTTTCAGAGGTTTCATATACTGTAAATGTAAAGCAGTAAGCTCATTGGTTGCGTATGCAACATGAACCAATCAGTTTGTGCCAAGTAGTTGCGCTGTGAATATCATCAGTTTGCATTAATGACCCACCAGCCTGTGCCATCTAGAGTTTCATGACAGAACTTGACATTCATTTCTTTAAAAAAAATGTGAATGCATTCATTTCTTTAAAAAAAATGATTTCATTTTGCAGTGATATGGTCACACAAGCTCATGCTGTCATTAAAAGAATGAAAGAAGACTCGGTTAGTCCTTCTCAAAATCTCAAACATACACACATTTGCTTTTCTTTTGTGGTTGAAAATGTTGTCATAATGTTATAATCATATTTTCATTAAGGTATTGTTTAGTTTGTATTTTTATTGAACTATTTTCTTTCTGTAAGATATTTAGATTACTATTGTTGTAAAGGGATATTTAGTCCCCCACAATAGGCAAAATCTGACCAACCCACAGGGTGCTAAATCTGAACCTCATTCAGACTGTCTGAAAATTTCTGTCTCTTTTCAGCGAATTGATTTCCAGAATGACTGGAAGATTATCACAGTCTTCATTGGAGGAAATGACATATGTGCCCACTGCTCTGATACTGTACGCTGATATTAATAGAGCCTGTTTTATTTATTATCAGAGTTTCAGTAATAGATCTGCAATTACTGTCTCTATCTCTTTATCACCCTCTCTCTCTTTCTCTCTTTCCTCAGCGGTACTATTCTCCTGATAACATTGTGAAGTATATTCGTGAGGGTCTGGACATATTGCATAATGAGGTGAGGCAATTTTAGCTCTAGTGCTCTAGTGCCCTTTTTTTATACAGATTTTGTTTCCGAAATACAGTGGGGACCAAAAGTTTTTGAAAATCAGGTATTCAAAATGTAAACCTTGAAATAAAGTTTTAAGATTTTGAAAAATGGGAAACAAACAAACGAAAAAATAAACTACTGTGATGTGTCCGATTATTGATGATTTTTTATTGAAGATATTTATGTTTATTCTAAAAAAGAATAAATTAAGATTCTGATTAATTTTCATTAATCATGTATGCAAATTTCATTCATTTTGTTATGCTGGAAAATATAATTTGTAAAGAAAAAATGGTATTAAATCAGAAAAGTGTTAAAAAATAATATATCAAATAGATTGGTTTCAGACTTTTGGAGCCCATTTTATATTTCTCTTCATATATCTTATTTATTTTAAACCTATTTAATGTTTGTTATGATAGGCCTGCATTGTAGCAGAAACAATGGTTAAAACCACATTATTGGTAACAATACGCCATTGTAAATCCCTGCTGCCTGTTGGAATTAATCATGTCTCCTTCTCCAGGTCCCTCGTGCCCTGGTGAACCTAGTGGAGCTCCTGGATATAATTCCACTGCGCCGTCTCCATCAGGACCCCACTCTTGGATGCCCTACCTGGCTGGTCAAGTGAGTTTTGCCCTATATACTGGTTTTCCTGATTTCTTCTTGATTCAGGTCGAAGAACTGAATTCTGACGCTTTGGGTACATGTTAGTCTTGCATTATTTTGCTTTGTGTTTTATTTTTTCAGCATGTTGTGTCGCTGTGTTCTGAAACCTAAAGATGGATCTCATGAATTCCAGAAGTTGCAGGAGTTTAACCAAGCCTATCAGGTACACAACATATGACATGAAAATGAATTCATTTTTGTGTAAACATCTGTATATTAATATTTATTATGAGTATTATTATTGATAATACAAAGCAATTGTAAAGTTTAAAATGTTTATATTATTAATATTAGTATGATTCTAAAATGTAGCTGTGCTAAAGTGCATATTAATATTCAATGTATGCTGTTGTGTTTTATTCTCAGCGTGGTATGAGCGAGCTGGTGGAGTCTGGGCGATATGACACACATGATAACTTCACCTTGGTCCTACAGCCATTCTTCAGAAATGTGTTTCTCCCTGTGTTGGAGGTGCACAGCAATCTTACGTAATTTACTGCATGAGCTATCTTTTCTTGAACTATTTGTACTCATTATCTTTGACATTTTTTCCATGTTCTTTTAGGATGGGAGGCCTGACCGTTCCTATTTCTCTCCAGACTGTTTTCATCTCAGTCAGAAAGCTCACACGCTCATGGCTCGGGCTCTCTGGAATAACTTGGTGAGCATATGACTTAAAAAGCTTAGATACACATATGTTAATGTATAAGCCTGATAATATTTTATTAATATATTGTATGTAATTAGTTTTACAAGCATGTTGTATGCTTGAATGCATTTATTATTTAAAATTTTAATATAATTTTATTTACTGTGAATCACTGAATGCTATTCAACAATAGCCTCTTTGCAGAGGTGTAATTGAATTGTGTTCATTTAAAATACAATTCAGCAGGGAAAAATTTCACAGCATCTTAACTCTCAAAATGGATTTCCAGTTTTATTCATTCGTTCTCTCTCTCTCTCCCACATACTTTAGATGGAGCCTTTAGGTAATAAGACAGATAGTGAGGATTTTACTCCAGGTGTCCCTCTTAAATGCCCAGAAAAGGCGAGTTTAAACTCTGTAATCCTTCTGTAAACTCTATAATTCTGTCACATTGTAATACTTTTTCATATTCTTCTTTAGTTGTCACCCTATTTGAGGACCTATCACAACAGCAATTACACATACAACACCCCTCCTCCTACTCCTCCACCCACAACTGTAAGTCACATAAATATATTACATACAATATTAATGAAATACAATACAACCTTAAAGTGATCAAAATTCATTATGAAATGATTCCTCCCTTTCACTTCAGAATTGGGGAAGTGATTTCACATGTGTGGACACAGCATCCTCTGACACTGTGCCAACATCTGGTAAGAAAGAGAGAGGAGAGAAATTAATTTGCTAAATTTTTCCCACCAGATAACTATCCAACTCTCTAACTTACTATTTTTCCTTGTCTTGTGTTTTTATATAACAAATCTTTTTTATCACTTTAAAGTATTACAGCATTAAAGTTATTAAAATTCAAATGTTTTTACTTTATTATTACTTTGCTAAATTTTATTTTGGTATTTAATTAACAGATATATACTGTATATAATATATGTATACAACACACACATACAGTATACATGTATATTCTGTTAATGAAATAGCAAAATGTAAAAATGTTGCATGAATTTTAAGAAATAAAATGCTGCAATACTTAAATATTACAGAGGATAAAATTGGTGATAGATAAAAATTACTAGAAAAATAGAATAGAAATACTGACTATTTGTACATAGGTTCATGGATAGAGACAAAGACGTAAGACAGGCTTCCAGATATCCTGCCATTGTTTGTTATCTTTTTAGGTACAAGTAGCTCTGCATTGTTGCTTTGTTGTTGTGTTTAGGTGTCCAGGTAGTCACAGTTGAGATAAAGTTTAGATACAGAACTGTTATGTATTAACATAACCCCACATATGCTTCCGTCTATCTGCTCCCGCTGCTCTCTATTTTTGTTTTGGTTTGTTTTGCCGTTTTGGATTATACCTTTTGGACATTGTGAATTGTATCACCCTTTATCAGAGGATTACATTCTACATGTTTCATGGAATTTGCGTTATGGACTTTCCTTGACTTTTTGAGTTAAAGAATCAATCATGTAGCTGGGTTTCAGGGGTCTGTGCTGAAGTGGTTTGCCTCTTACCTCAAGGAGAGAACTTTTTCTGTTAATGTAGGTGAATGCTTCTCATCTTGTGCACAAATCTCTTATGGTGTTCCACAGGGTTCCATTTTGGGTCCTCTTCTTTTTGCGTTATATGCTTCTGCTATAGGTAATATTATTCAGAGACACAACTTATCTTATCATTTCTACACTGACGACACTAAGCTTTATCTTCCTGTTAAAGATAACAGCTGTTCTGTGTCCAGTTTTTTTGATTGTCTGCGTGACATAAAATGCTGGATGGATATGATTTTTTTTTACAGCTAAACAATGACAAAACTGAAATAATCATCTTTGGCCCATCGGTTCTAACCTCAGAAATTGTCAATCACCTTGGTCCCCTCTCTTCTAAAATGTACATGACTGTGTCAAATACCTTGGTGTTACATTTGGTCCCACCTGTGTTTTGATGAACAGATTAGCGCTGTCGTGAAAAGTAGTTTCTTTCGGTTAAGATCTATTTCTAGACTCAAGATGATGATTTCTAAGGAGGAACTCAAAACCGTTATTCATGTTTTCATAACATCAGGAATGGAATACTGTAATTCGCTCTACCTAGGTTTGCCTAAATCAGCTTTAGATCACTTACAGATTACTGACCAGCACTAAAAACGTGAGCACATTACACCTGTACTCGCCTCTCTTCACTGGTTACCAGTTAAGTTCTGTGCTGTTTTTAAAATTTTGCTCTTTGTTTTTAAAGCTTTGCACAGACTTGCACCTCAGTACATTTATGATCTTCTCACTCCGTATACTGCTTCAAGACCCCTTCGAACATCTAGTCAATTCCTACTCTCAGTTCCTTGTTCTCGTTTTAAAGTTAAAGGTTATAAGGCTTTCTCAGTGGCTGCCCCTAGTGTTCCTCTCTATATTAGATCTACTCCTTTTATTTCTGTGTTCAGATCATCTTTGAAGAATTTTATTCTGTGTGTTTTAATTCTTCCTGAGAGTGTAAATTTTCATTTGTCCATTTGGTTGTGTTTTGTATACTGTCTAGTTTTTATTTTGTTTTAATCCTGTTGTATATTTCCTGTACAGCACTTTGGTTTCAACAACTGTTGTTTTCAAATGTGCTCTATAAATCAATAAACTAAACTAAACTATAATATTTTATTAATATATTGCATGTAATGAGATTTGCAAATGTTTTTCAAGTATATTATTTATTTATCGTATTTATTATGTTATTTTAATGTCTATTTATTTTATTTTATTAAAATAAAACTGTATTCAAACATATTAAGGCGGATAAAAAGAAAGATTAATAACAGATAAAAAAATACAAGAAAGAGGAGAAATAGTAAATATGTACATAGGTTGATGGATAGAGACGAGCAGGCAAGACAGGCTTTCAGATATCCTGCCATGGTTTATTATCCTTTTAGGTTCAAGTAGCACTGCAGAGTTGCTTTATTGTTGTATTTGGGTATCGAGGTAGTCACATAATCACATTTCTTTCTCAGTTCACAGGCTGCGTCCAGGTGACATTAAAGTGGTAGCATCTCTGGGAGATTCACTTAC
Source organism: Sinocyclocheilus grahami (assembly GCF_001515645.1). NCBI lineage: Eukaryota > Metazoa > Chordata > Actinopteri > Cypriniformes > Cyprinidae > Sinocyclocheilus > Sinocyclocheilus grahami. The sequence goes on from NW_015505183.1 coordinate 3,051,117, forward strand.
TGTAAGTGTGTGTGCATATTTGTGTATGTTGCGATGTTTTGTCATGCTGTAATTACCATTCTCTGTCTCTGAATCTGTCAGGCCGGCTTTGGTGCAAAAGCTGAAAACCTTCTGCAGTTGGTGGATGAGGAGCGAGGGGTTGCATGGAGGTGAGTTTGTGTCAGTCTACTGTATGCCTATGGAATTATTTTGTTCTGCATGTTTTCTAAGTGTCTGTGTTTAATTTAATTGACAGCATTGGTGGGGATGATACTTTGGAGACTGTCACCACATTGCCAAGTGAGTATAACCTTATGTAACACTTTATGTCATTTTATTGGTTGTTATTAGCCCTGATTACACTCTAAAAAATGCTGGGTTGTTTTAACCCAACTTTGGGTCAAATATGGACTAACCCAACTTTAGGGTTAAAAATGTAATTGAAAAATTTAACCCAACAGTTGGGTTAGTCCATATTTGACCCAAAGTTGGGTCAAAACAACCCAGCATTTTTTAGAGTGTAGGAATGAGACTAATGGCTCTGATCCTTATTATCAGATATGATTCTTGTTTAATAACATGATAATCATGAGTGCCTTGTGTCATTATTTGTTATCAGACATTCTTAAGAAGTTCAATCCAAATGTTTTCGGCTTCTCAAAGGGGAAAAGTAAACGGCCAAATGGCCTCAATATGGCAGTGAGCGGTGCCAAAGCAAGGTAAGCAACACACATAGACATATCATACAAACACAATTTACAGTATCCTCTCAGCTAATGATTTATTTCTTTCTATTCAGTAATATACCAGCACAAGTGAGGGATCTTATCACAGCTTTAAAGAATAGCACGGTTAGTATGCTTATTTAATCTATTAAATTCACAGAAAAAACATTGTTGCAGAAATCATTTTCACTCAGAATTTGCTAGTAAATTTTACAAACATTTACAAAGAAATGACAAGTAACACATTGAATTAAATGTGAAATTTTACAGTAGAAAAACTGAAATAGCATTTTCTTGAAATATGTACTCCAATAATCTTCATTTTAATTACAACTTCGAAAAAACTATGTTTTTACAGTGTTGCTCTAAATCATTTTGTGATGAATAAATAAAAAATACATACAAATGACAATGTTTGCTGTCTTCTGCATGTCATTTATAAATATATTTTAAAATAGGCATGTGCCAAATCTTTGCTGCACAAAGCATATCCCACCAATTATTGTAGGGCAATAAAGAATCTGATTTATTAAATTTTTACTCTTAATTTTTCAGGAAGTGGACTTTGAGAAGGATTGGAAACTGGTGACACTATTCATTGGGGGAAATGACCTTTGCCAGTACTGTCACGACCGGGTGAGTGGATGATTCTTAATAAAGGCTCTCAGCTCCCCATCAAAAATGGTTTCTTCTTGCATCAGAGAACCTCAGCGTCAGCAGTGACCTTTAAGCAGCTAAAATCCATTCTGATACTAACAAACAGAGATGTGCCACTGTGCCATGTAAATGTTGTTTTTCGTATCTAAGACCAGCAAATAACAATTACATTTTGCTGGGGAAAAAAAGTGTGTTGTGTTTTTCTCTACCCAGGCTTCTCTGTCTCCTTCCAAGTACATCAGTCACATCAGAGACAGTCTGGACATGCTGTACAATGAGGTGAGAGAGATGCATTTACTGATCCATATCACATTCATGAATCTTCTTTCACCCACAAAATAAAAAAAAACAAGAAATTAAATTCTTATTAGAATTATAGAAAATAATTTTGCATAAAAAATTAAGGGTTTTGCACAGTGACATTATTTTAATGACAATTACACATTTTCACTTATATTTAAATGTGAAATTATATAACAAGATTATAAATCATATAGAATGAGATTTTGAAAATCTAAAATAGCAGTAAGTTTTCTTTGAGGGGCAGGGTTAGGGTAAGAGGATATAAAATACAGTTTGGACAGTATAAAAACCTTTGCACATATGGAATGTCCCTATAAAACACATGAAAACCCAACGTGTGTGTGTGAGTTCGTGTGTGTGCTTGTGTGTGTGTGTGTGTGTGTGTGTGTGTGTGCGCGTGTTTTTGTGACAAATGAGGACATACATTTGTATAATGACAAAGGTATGACATAGGTATTACAAGGAGAAGGTGACTTTTCAGGACATTACCCCATGTCCCCACTTTTCAAAACACTTATAAATCACACAGAATGGAGTGTATTGACAATCTGAAATAGCACAAAGTGTCCTGTAAGGGGTAGGTTTAGGGGTAGGGTTGGTGTAGGGCAATAGAATATACGGTCTGTACAGTATAAAAACCATTACGCCTATGGGATGTCCCCAAACCTGTGTGTGTGTGTGTGTGTGCAGGTTCCCAGAGTGCTGGTAAATTTTGTGGGAATCTTAGAGATTGAGGATCTGCGAATGATAAAGAGGGACACATTGGGCTGCAGCCTCCTGCAAGAGTAAGTCAATCAATAAATAAACAATTTAATCTAAAAATCAGTGTTCAGTTTTTATGTTCTCATGTACACCAACAGCATTTTCATGACTGTGTGTGTGACAGGAACATTTGTCCATGTTTTCTGAAACCTCATGAGAACTCTCCAGAAATAAATGAAATGAAGAAGGTCAACAAAGATCTGCAGGTCTGTAGCCAATCAAGTTCATCATTGATAACTGTCTATCTGAGTGGGCTTTAGATGATCTTGACCTTCAATAATAGAAGTGTTGTTTTCTGTGTCAGATGGAGACTGAAAGGCTGGTGTATGGGGGACGGTATGACGGAAGACAGGACTTTGCAGTGGTGCTACAGCCTTTCTTCGAGAACTCTGTTGTTCTAATGGTCGAAGTCAGCACCCTTAAAATACCTCTCTCTCTATAGAGCCTCATGAGATCACATATAAACAATACATTCAGATATAAAATGTTTAAATATGTATATAAATATGTTAGGCTAATGTAATGCTTTTAGAGATTGCATTTGAACTCACACTACAACAGCTTAAGCCTAGAGTTTCAGTATCAGGACTAATGTTAAGAGATTAATCTTTCTGCTTTAGGATGGCACACCAGACCTGACTTTCTTCTCTGTGGATTGTTTTCATTTCGCTGAGCGTGGACATGCAGAGATGGCAATTGCGCTCTGGAACAACATGGTAAATACACATACATACACACAATCTCACAGCAGCTTTATTGTATTTAACTGCAAATGTCCTGTGTTTTGGTTTTAGCTGGAGCCTGTGGGCAGTAAACAAAACTACAATAATTTCACATATGACCGCACTAAGATCCAGTGTCCCACAAAGGTGAGTAAATATCCAATGGAAACCACTGTCAGAACAACATAACCAAGCATGGTCTTTCAATTAATGATCTCTCTTCATATCTTCTCCAGGAGCATCCCTTCATCTTTACACAAATAAACAGTGTCTCTGACGTCCTTACAACTGCCGTACCCATCACAGTTGCACCAGGCACCCCTCTCCCCGCAGATTGCCCCAGTGATTCTGTACCGGCCTGGGCAGCTGCTGTTCTGGCTGTGGGAGGCTTGATTATTGGTTGGGTCATAACCTGGATGATCTTCTACTACAGAGAACGAAAGAACAGAAAGAGAAACGAAAGCACACAAATTAACGGAACTAAGTTCTAATAAGTTTTTCTACACTGTAAAATCGAATTAGTTGGGCTTACTTAAAAAAAGCATGCAAACCGATTGCCTTGAAAAAACTAAGTAAAGTGAAATAGCAATAGTATGTTGTACTGACAGATGCTTAGTTAGTATAGCTTACTTACACAAGAGTTCTAGTAACTAAAAAAGAACTGTAGGGGGTACTTGATCCTTTCATTTAGGTTTACTCGTGACTTAGTATAGCTACTCACTGACTCCCAGAGTGCATTGCGGCATGAATAAATTATACAGTTGCTTTGTTTTATAGTTGTTGATTTTATTTGACAATTTTATTTGCTGTCTTGTGTCAGTAGCAGCACAACAAAAAGAGCAAATAAAATGGCTATTGTTACAAGTAATGAAAATAAATTAAATTGAATTGTTACCATTGTTGTGGTTCACGTGCTGAATGTTTAAGTCTGTGTGTGACTTTGGCATGTTACCACACACGAATTTAAGAATTATATGAACCCAAAGAAAAGCATCTCAGGGTCTTTATGAAAAAATAAATTTGATAAAGATTATTAATGAACACACACAATTAATGCACTAATGCTTTAATTAGAAGATAGGTCACTTTCTAAAAGCAACCTAATTATTACTTTTCTTCCTTTGAAAATAACTCTGACTTCATAATGCGTTACTGCATTAGGAAGATAATTATAGTAACGTAAACCAAGTTCAAAGTGCCCAACCAAAGGGACTGCTAATCACTATAATGGGGAGTTAAAAAAACACATTTTAGGAAAATCAACATCAATTTATGAAGTTAGCTTATGTGATGTTCTTTCAAATATTTCAGTTGTATTGAGAATTCAACATTCAAGATGACTTTGGGAAACGAGTGAATGCAACTAGTGAAAGATAATTGCAGACATGGAGGAAATGAGTGAAAAGTCTATTAAGACTCGTTTTCTTTTCTTCTGCTGCTGTTGTTATGTTGCACATTAGCAACATATCAGTGCACTGCTGCCTCTCATTGGTTTATTAATGTCATTGGTTCCTTTGTGGCTACTTTAATATTTTAAGTAAGTGTCACTCAAAACAGTAAGTAAATTGTTTTATTTGCCTTGAAAGTAGCTGTAACTTAATAAAACCTAGTAAGTATAACAACTAAGTAAAGATAACTAACTAAATCTAAGTAAGTTAAACTATTGGATTTTACAGTGTAATAAGTTCTATTTTTTAATATATATAGACTAAACCCACCCCTAAGCTTTTTATTATTAAAAGCATATATATTTCATAAATGTATTTTATTTATGAATGGATTTTCCTGTTGAGAACATTTTTTAATTCCAACCCTAGATATAAAAACAAGATGAAGTGTTTACATGTCAATAAATTAATGTATTGGTGTAAATTATTTAAATGATAAATAATTGTAATACTTGTATAGACAGTTGTAATTAATATTTTTATTTTAATGAAGTAGTGAAATAACAAATATTATTTTGTTTAATTGTTGTTTAATTAAAGTGCAATTTGCTCAACAGTATTTTTGTAATTATTTTTGGTATATTGTTTTTTGAAAGATTTAGAGATTATTATTTCCCTGTATTTGTTACAGAATTAGAGAATTGCAACTTTGAATATATACTTTTTCATGTGTGTGTTATTTTTTTTAATGCATTTGTTTTTTTGTTTTCTTAAGATGTTCTCTTAACTTCTCTGTTTCGTCCGTTTTTCTCTTTTCATGCTCCTCTGATTCAGTTCTCAGGTATTTTAAGTGACCAGAGGATGGCAGCTTCGCTAGTAACGCAGCGAAGCCTCTGGGATACTAAATTTTCATAATATACAACCTACATGAGCAGTTAATCTATATTTAGTTAAGATAAATTTGATTTAAACCTGTTATATTTATGAGCATTTTGTTACACAGGCACAGGAAACTGATGGCTTGCAAAAAATACAATAAACAAAATTAATTATTTTCAATGTAATTAATTTTACTCACAGAACACACTGTAATCCGAATCAAGCTTAATAAATTATTACTGATTATATATAAAATATAGCCTAAGTGAAAAAATAAATGCCAAAAGTCAACGTACTCTGATAAAAAAATCCTCCTGGAAGGGAAACCAGATACACAAATCGCCAAACGTTAAACAATAGAAAATACCATTAACAATTAAGTTGCTTTCAACAGGTCAAAAGTTGGCCTTCAAAGCGATTAAATATTGACGAAGAGATCACTGATATTGACGTAACCGCTTGTAACGAAGTGAGTGACGTCATTGCGAGGCCACCTAGCGGCCGTTGCTGGAAGCGCTACACGCAGAACTCGGCTCTGAAGATGGCGGAGGGGGAATTAAACGTCGACAGTCTCATTTCTCGGCTTCTTGAAGGTGAGCTGTTAGGAAATGAAGGCATTTTAACGTTTATATAAACATACCCGCTAATTAGCTACTTGTCGTGATCTGTTTTTCTGCTGGTGAATGGGAAATGTGCGCGTAAAGAGAGGGCTATCTGCGCCCTGTTTACAAACACGGCAGTGGCCCTGGGGTTTGGACAGCCTACATACCAGCGATGGGAGTTTCAGATTAGAGCTAACCTTGCCTTTATCTAGCGAAGCTGGGACGAGAAGTGAAGGCCTGTAGTTTTTTTTATTCAGCAGTTGTTAAAGAAACCGAGCAAATGTGAGAGAGGGCTGGACGATGCAGTGTCCGCTGCGTCGTTGACTTCAGGCGAATGTAACCGACGTAACGTTAATTCTGATTCTCCGTTCGACTCTCCTCATACTGTATTCACTATACAAGGTTACCGTGTGCTTACTCTTGATTAATGTTACCAGTGTGTTTTCTAAATCCTCCTATTAGTGTTACACTGAATTTGTTGTAATTGAATTGCACCGAATCTTACACATAATGGTACACTGTATGTTTACAGCGTTACGCCAGTCTCTTATCGCACTGTTTTTTCTCTTAGCAACGATTAACTTTAATTGTTTTCAGTTCTTATATTTATATTACACTGAGTATTACACTGAATCCTCTTCTTAATGAACCAATAAATGTTCTCTTAATAATATTAGACTGCATTCTTTTAGAAATGTTGCACTACGTTCCCTTTTATGACTTGACTTTGTTTTCTTCTTAGTAACATTACAGTGTTACATGGAATATAAGTTATAGTGTTCATTATCATTATGAAGAGGATTCAGTGTAACGTTGCTAAGAAGAATACAAAGTAATGTCATAAAGGGAATATAGCATAACCTTACTAAAAGAATACAATGTAACTTTATGAAAAGAATAGTGTTTTATTATGCAGTGGGTTCAGTGTAATGTTATATATATTTTTTCATAATGTTACATTGATCTTTTATCAACGTTAGGTTACAATCCCTTTGTGACATTACTTTGTATTCTCTTCAGTAATGTCACACTGAATTTGCGTCGTAATAATGCACACTAAATATTCTCTCTGTAACATTAAACTATATTCTCTTAGTAATGTTACACTTTATTTGCTCTTGTAAAGTAACTTTACTCTGTGTCTGCAAAAGTTCGCTTTATTTTCAGTATGTCAGAAGTGAATAATTAATGAAAGGAATGGTAATTTTGTTCTCTGTTACAGTGTATCATCTTCCTACCGTAAAATACATTTAAATCGGAACATCACATTCTACTTAACATGAATAATCTTTATAATAATTTATTATAATCTTCTGCAATCTGGTGTTTGGCCGCTTGGCTCTGTAATGGTTCCTGTACTGTAGACTGGATTGTTGGCTTTAATAAATGCCTTTTATAAATGCTGGAACCATTTACTAGCCTGTACATTAAATATTAGAGAGTTTTGTAAGTCATAGAAAGACAAATGTTTCTGTCTCTCTATCCTTGGTTATTTCTGTCCATCTCAGTGACTTCTGCTACTACACAAACTTCTGCTTTTCGGTTACTTTTGATAAAGGCAAGCACCGTGGATTATTGCACCACCCTAATAACCGATATGGCCTCGTGCCCGTCCATCTGTCCCAACACCCTCCTGCTGACCCTCACTCAGCAATGCCATCTGTGATTCTGTGTAACCTTAACGTCCCATTTTTCGCTTCTTCACACTTCGATTCTCATGGTCTCACAGACACATCTCTGTATGTTTCTCTCATGTTCCATCTGTGTCTCTCAATCACACTCCTCTGTCTGTGAAGATCAAGTGGCCTGCTGTCCCACGGTGATCGTCTAGTGACTGCCCGTCAGGACTTGGATAATCTTGTGGATTGCTCTAAAATGCTTTAGCGGGAAAGTGGATCAGTTTAGCTTGTCTGTGTCATTTTGTTCTTATGTATTGTTATGTAATGTGACCCTAACATGATAAATAAGGAATCAGAGCGATGAATTCGTTTTACGAATTGAAGTCGATTGCCACTCTGAACAAGTTGTTTCTGGCAAGCTCATAATCTAGCTCAGACTGGTCTGGACTGTGGCTTGTCAAACACATACACACAATCAGATTTTCCTTATGTTTAGTCATGCTGCAATAACAGGGACAATTCATCAATTCATAGACTTATACACACACACACACTTCAATCTGTACAAATGGCACCATGCTTGCAATCTCGTAAAGTGCTCTTCACTTTACTCACACACACAGTATTTGGGGTTACAGCATTCTTTTCAAAGAGTCTCCAACATTTCTGGTTTGTGTGGGATATTGTGAGGGTGGACGGCCTGAAGACTAAAATGGTTAGTGCTATTATATAACCGTAATCATGGCTGTAAGAAAAGAGCCCAACTTTTCCTTCTCTGTGTCATATATACTGTCTCTCAGCTATTCTACTTTTTTCTCCCCACACACACGGCACACACACTTTTCTAATTTGTCGTTCTCTTCGTCTCAGAGTGAATTATGGCTACAGGTTCTCGCTTGTAGTTTCTCATATGAAGTTCTTAGACAAACTGCTCTGCAAAATGGTTGTTTAACAGTCTCGACTGTGTTTGCCAAGGCGGGAACATTCCTGCAGAATTCCAGACACTCTCAAGATTCCCACTCACATAAACAGCAGAATTCACTGACATCACTATGTGAGCAAGACGTATGGAAATGTATTTATTATAAAATGTACACTAACATTTAAATGTTTGGGTTTGGTGTGATTTTTCAATGATTATGAATGTCTCTTATACTCACTAAGGTTGCTTTTTTTAACTTAAAAATATAGGAAAATGGTAATATTGTGAAAAATTATTACAATTTAAAATAAATAACTGTTTTCAATTTTAATGTATTTTAAAGCGTAATTTATTCCTTTGATGAAAATGCCGAATGTTCAGCAGCCATTACTTCAGTCTTCAGTGTAACGTGACATTCAGAAATCATTCTAATATGCTGATTTAATGTTCAAGAAATATTTGTTATCAATATCAATGTTGAAAACTGTTGTTCTGTTTAATATTTTCGTGGAAAACGTCATAAATGTTTTTTTCAGGATTCTTTGATTAAAAAATAACAGCATTTATATGAAAAAGATTTTTTTGTAACAATGTAAATTTAGGCCTGTCACGATAACAACTTTTTGTTGTGCGATATATTGCCCCAGAAATAATTGCGATAAATTATATTATTGTCATTTTAAAGACCATTTAATGCCACTGAACATATAATCATAATGTAACAGCATAATAATGCAAGAAGGCCTACACACTTTCAAATGACAACAAATTAAAACATTTTAAGAATATTTAGATAATTGAAATTAAGTATCAAAATATTAAATACCTTAAAAAAACTTGAATAAAAAATAAATAAACATTTTCTAACAAAAAGTGCAAAGTAACAAGTAGAAAAAAAGAAAAATGCACAAAGAACTTTTATGGAGATTTTTCCATCTACAGATTTTTCCCGGACATTCTTTTCTCTGTAAATTAAAGGTGCACACTATTGCTGAAAAACACAGTCACTACTCGGCAGTCAGATGTCCGTATGCACAAAGGCACAGATCCCTAAACAAGGCCATATCTGCAGATGAAACTTTTAGAAGCTTTTTTTCATGTGAACTAGCACCTCATGACTACACCACGTTATGTACAAGAAGCTGCAAAAGACACAGGCGCAAGTGGAATGTACAAAACATGGTGACATTAATTTAAGTAAATATAATGGGCAATATATTACGTCACCAAAAATGATTGAGGTCATGTACATATATTGCGCGATAAGTTGATATATTGATTATTGCGACATTCCTAGTAAAAGTATTTGTAATCTTTTTTCCATCAATTTAATACATCCTTGCTGAATAAAATTATTAATTTCTTAATGACCCCAAACTGTTGAATGGTAGTGTAAATCATAAGAAAATGTTCAAATAAAAGTATCATGATCAGTTAAATCAAAGTTGTGTGTGTTTTTATATATATTTATATTTGTCACATTAGACCCTGATTGGATAAAGGCACAGCAAGACTTTTGAATATTGACAAAGTCCACTTTGCAGCCTGTTCTTCTGGCCCACGTAGACAGGGAGAGACCTGTCTGATAAACATATGAAGTTACCAACCATGGTTTTAAATGTTTATAGTGGCTATCTGAAATGGTTACTATGGTAAAAGACCAGTTTGGAAAAAATCTAATTCAAATAATAAGCGCAGATTAATTCCTTGTATTCAATCAGAAATAAAACTAAATATATAGTTCTTCTCATAGATATCTAGCTTAACGAGCATAACTCTGAATGTCCTTCAAAGATTTCATGTCACAACAATCCAACCTTTGGCAAATCTAGTGGCTAGTTCTTCCGAAGTGCTCATGCAGCTCCTTATAAACATGCCATTGTTTCCAGGCATTAAAAATCTGATCAATCAGATCAGAGCCAGTTTGCCAGATTGTGAAAGTCTATTTTTGTGTACAATATGTTTCAGTGGATGACTGTATGATAAGTGGGCCAATATGAACATTGAGTGATTAGAAAATCCCACGTTTGACCCAGTTATTGAGGCTGCAATAAATTTGTCACACTTAGGAAATGATGTTAACTAGATATTAACAAATGTTGATGTCTACTGTTCCAGTGCGAGGATGTCGTCCTGGGAAGATCGTTCAGATGACGGAAGCAGAAGTTCGAGGACTCTGCATTAAATCTCGAGAGATCTTTCTCAGTCAGCCCATCCTGCTGGAGTTGGAGGCTCCACTTAAAATCTGTGGTAGGTTCGATACTCCCCTTTTTCAGAGTGGAGAACATTCCTTCCCCACTATCTCTTAAGATTTTGGAAACCAGCGTGTATGTAGAGCAGGTTATAAATATGAATGTAATGAGGATAGGTTTGAGGTCATTTCTCTTCTCTCTGTTGCACACCTGAGACCCGTGTGTGTGTGTGTGCGCGTGCATGTGTGCGTGTGCGTGTGCGTGCGCCAGAGTCATTAACTTGAATTTTGCATGTTGAGATCTTTAGGCCACTATTTTCTTTTCTTTTCTGAATCCTAATCTGACAAAATCCATATAACTATTGATTTATGATGTCTGTTTTATAACTCTCTGTCTCTAGGTGACATCCATGGCCAGTATACAGATTTGTTGAGGTTGTTTGAATATGGTGGTTTTCCACCGGAGGCGAACTATCTCTTTCTGGGTGATTATGTGGACCGAGGGAAACAATCTTTGGAGACCATCTGCCTCCTACTGGCCTATAAGATCAAATACCCCGAGAATTTCTTTCTCTTGAGGGGAAACCACGAGTGCGCCTCCATCAACCGGATCTATGGCTTCTATGATGAGTGTGAGCATCTGAGCATATGCATATATAAATACACCAAACGTTAACACAAACCCACACCAAATAATCTGAAATCATATTGATTTTTCACCCACTGAACAATCTTTCAGGTCATGAATCATACTTTATTGTTATGAATATGTAAATTTTTCTGTCGCAGGCAAGCGCAGGTTCAATATAAAACTCTGGAAGACTTTCACAGACTGCTTCAACTGCCTCCCAATTGCTGCCATCATAGATGAGAAGATTTTCTGTTGCCATGGAGGTGAGATCGGGTGAATGAAAGATGGATAGTTTTATAGAAGTGACTCTTGGCCTGATGAAATAGGTCAGAGCTGAGACTAAAAATATTAATGCATGCTCTTTGTTACACTTTTTCTGTGTGATGACTTGTCTTTTTTATGTCTGTCTTCTAGGTCTCTCTCCTGATCTGCAGTCAATGGAACAGATACGTCGGATTATGCGACCAACTGACGTCCCAGATACAGGTGTGTATGCACATATATTACAAAAACAAATACTTGTTTTAGGCCAATAAATCACTAATGTCTCAATTGTAAAATCTGACAAGCTTTGACATTTTCTTTATTAAAATATTTCCTGCAATTAAATTGTATACAGTGTACAGTGTTATTTTATAATTATTTATTATATGTATTATAGTTTACCTTTACATTTATGCATTTGTCAGACGTGTTTATCCAAAAAGACTGGTTGCATTCATGATACAAATTTTATCAGTTCTTGCTTTCCCTTTGAATCAAACATATGATCTTGTGTTGCTAGTGTCATGCTCTTCTTATTGAGTTACAGGGAGGCTATTTTTATAGCTAGTTTTTATTAACAGTTTAAATTAGCTTTTATTTTTAGATTTTCAGTTTTAGTTTTCATTTATTTCCAGCTTAAAATGTATTTCAGTTCGTCACCTAGTATAACATTACATTTACTTTTAATATTGGTTGACCACTAATAAAAACTTTTCGATGTAATGAAATATTATTACAGATACATATTCTCTGTCTCTCGGTCTTGCAGGGTTGCTGTGTGATTTGCTGTGGTCGGACCCAGATAAGGACGTTCAGGGATGGGGGGAGAACGATCGTGGCGTTTCATTCACTTTCGGTGCTGACGTAGTCAGCAAATTCCTCAACCGCCACGATCTGGACCTAATCTGCAGGGCGCATCAGGTACTAATTCATTTTAACCAGTCAGGATCCACTATCCATGTCGTAACTATGAAATAATTGTGGTTAAAGCTTCTTTATGTAGATCGTGTTTTAGTTTGTGCAGTGAGTGTGTCGTGTTTCGCAGGTGGTTGAAGATGGTTATGAGTTCTTTGCAAAGCGGCAGTTGGTCACTCTGTTCTCGGCGCCAAACTACTGTGGGGAGTTTGACAATGCCGGTGGAATGATGAGTGTGGATGAGTCACTCATGTGCTCTTTTCAGGTGTGTTATCATCCACACACACACACACATGCATTGCTCACAATGTATTCACACACTCTCTTTTCTCTCTCAGATCCTGAAGCCATCAGAAAAGAAGGCAAAGTATCAGTACAGCGGGGTCAACTCAGGGCGACCTGTGACCCCGCCCCGTACGGCCCAAGCCCCCAAGAAGAGGTGAGCGGCTCGCCACCCAGAACCACACCCTCCATCCCCACCACCTTCAGCAAACTACCCCTATCTGGGGCAGCTTTACCTTCCCAATTCCCCTCCGAAATCTCTCTACTCGCCCTGCCAAACTTCTTTCTCTTTTCTTAAAACTTGTGTACAGAAATGTTGCTGTGTCCAGGCGGATTCTCTTTTCTTTTGCTGTGCTTGTTTGTTTATTGGTATTTTAATAACATAAATAATAATAATAATACTTCTTTGGGAAGCAACTCTTGAGGTGCTCTACAAAAAACCCAGAGCAAAACACACACTCATTCTCTCACACGAAGATCTCAGTAGTGTCCTGATATATAAGCATTTTATTAAACTTTACTTCAGTATTCTTTGATTATTGAACATTAATGCTGATTCATAAAGAAAGAGTGACGATTGTAAGTATTTGAAGGTTGTTACACTAGGCTTTCACGCACACACAAACTCACACTTAACTCTGCCAGGGTGCTTGATCACAGGTCAGCAGATACTTTACATGAATACGGACACAATCCATTGTTGATAAACTAGGTCAATGTGGACAAAGCTAGAAAAGGGATTTTAACTCGGATACCGTGACATGCACACATTTTCACAGCTGCATTTACAAATGGCATTGCATGTTCTGTTTTCTTAATACCTTTGGGATTTACAGTGAAACTCTATAGACCTCTGTTTAATGTGCTGTTTTTATGTCTTACGATAGTAATAATTCAGGAGAAAAGTGTCACGGCATAACACTTAACACTTGCATGACCCTTGTACATGTCGGTAATAACCTGTCTGAAACAGTGTAATCCACCAGCCATTTTTTCATTGGATAACAAGACAGCTGACACAAATAGAGTATTTGTTCAATATTAAAGAATTGTACTTGTTTGAAGTTCCCCAACATCATTTAGAAGGTTAAAACTGATTCTGTTGGATTTGTTTAAGAGCTTATTACCTAAAAGAGTAACACATGTGACTAAACAATGCATTTCCTCATATTCCTGATATTCACCTGTCATAATTCATTCTTTTTTTAATGTTTTTATTTTTGTGTTGCTGTTTACTACTTCTCCTTAATTTATTTCCAAATGTTTGGAAAGCTATCAAAAGTGTTCTAAAAGCAGTTCATGAGTTTTGTATAAGTGGGCTTCAAACTTAATAAATGGAAGAAAACTCTCTTTGCCTTCTCTGTGTTTGTGACCCTTAGCAACCGTATAAATAACAGGCTAATTAAAGTGGCGGAGACCATAGTTCTGGATGCTACTCAGCAGAATTTTTCCAAGTGATTCATTAAAATAAGCAGCTCTGTAACTCGCCAGTGCTGGAAAATGTGCACGAGGACAATCTGTGGTCTGTTGCCATGGCTACTCCGGCAATGCAGGGTCCGGCTCTATTTCAATGCAGCCGAAAGCAGACAATGAGCTAAAATTGTGTTCAGTTAATTGAAGCAGTTATATAGGATTGATTTGTCTTCGTTATTCCCTTATTATTCATCAAATTTATTTATAGACACCTTTATAGACCGAGATTACATTCGGATTCAAAATTCCTCTTTAATTTAATTGCCCAACTCAAGGTGGACTTTAGTGTAGTTAATCATTAGTGTTTGATCGCAAGGTTATGACCTTGTTCCCTCTGAGCATCCATCAGTGTGCAGCGTCTTCTCCACCGCTTTAGCCCTTACAGAAGCTGTAATCCAGTTCCAGGCTGTGTTCACTGCCCTTCTGAGTGGCTCATCAAAGAGGCAGCCACACAGAAGGAGGCAGGGCAGGACTACGTGCAGTTCTGCCAGGAGCCAGACAAACAGCAGGAAGAGGCCGGCTGTCAGCAGCTGGAGTGCGACACTATCTGCACAGATCTCACTCAGCCAACAACCTAGCTTGCTGTTTCTCAGCAACTGAACCAGCCTGCAGTCTCTGATCATGTTCTGTGAGGTGAAAGAGACTGATAAGTGACAGGCAGGCCCAGTCTGCACAGCTTCTAATGTGTGTTTCTTTATTACCTGTTGGTCTTGAGTTGAAAGCTGAGATCTGTTAGATGTCTCCATGCAGACCTCATTGCCTCCTGGTGAAATTCTTCTCTTAGCACAATCTGTTCTTATGCGAAATCTCTTCTCCATGATCAGGCTTCTTGCATAGAACATTTTATTTCATTAGTAAATCTATTAACAGCTGTGTTCTTATAAAGTTAAGCACTAATGCACATGAATGCTTCTGGTCCTAAAATCTTATTTTTGCTATAACTCTTGGGTAAGCAAGTGAACAATAAAATCACTGGCAAACATTCAGACAATAGTAGTTTAACTGAAAGTCTTTTTTAACTTCTCAGGATCATTTATACCTATACGTATGTGTGTGTGTGTGTGTCTTGTTTTGCAAATGTTATAAATGTATTAATTACAGTATTTGTTGGCTAAAACAGTTGTTTGATATTTTGTAGGCTACCATTTGCATTTGGTTGTTTTTATTATTTCATTGTTTAATGTCAGGTTTCATAACGCATATACTGTGACAACATGGTCCTCTATGTTAAAGTATGTGTCAATAAAGAAAATAAATAAAGCGTGACAACTAGCCCTGTAACTATTTCATAAAATATATTCTCTTAAAGTAATCTTTCATTTTAAAGTCTCACCAACAGATCATAACATTCATATATTACAACATAAACACACAAGTAAAAAATATATAACTTTGTTTTATATATTTTTTACAGTCAAACCTAAATTTATTCAGACACGTTCAACATTTCACACATTATCACAGGTTATTCGCTATCGTTTAGAAAATGGTCTGTGTCAGACCAAATTCATCTTGATAATGACAGATAAAAAAGTTTAAAAAGACAAAACATGGTCAGGTCAAAGTGTCTGAATAATTTTTGGTCCCAATTTTTTTTTTATCAATTTTACTGGTAGTTCACTGTATGAAGAATTGTTTTGGTATAATATGTGACAGTTTTCTTTATTTTGCTATCCTCACTTACATAAATGAACTATAGTGTCTTGCACCCAACAAAAACATCAAAAATTATATCTGGTGTCTGAATAAATTTTGGTTTGAGTGTATATATATATATATACATACAGTATACATATTTTTTTGTATAAAAGTGCTCAAATAATCAGCATACCTGAACGAAAGGATCTGTTATTTTACCTCTTAAGGAATGTGCTGTCTCAATCAGGAAAGAAACTGTTTTTAACAGTTTAAATGAAAACAGTTCTCTACACTGATACTCTTCGATTATTATATTATATTATATTATATTATATTATATTATATTATATTATATTATATTATATTATATTATATTATATTATATTATATTATATTATATTATATTATATTATATTATATTATATTATATTATATTATATTATATTATATTATATTATATTATATTATATTATATTATATTATATTATATTATATTATATTATATTATATTATATAGAAAATACACTTAATAGTATTGAAAAGTGCGTGTCCTCCAGGTCAGCAGGGGGCAACAGCGCGATTAGCTTGTCTATAGCGGATGTGTATGTGTCATCCCAAACTCACAGCACACAATAACACACTGACACCTCAGATGGATCTTCTGACCCGCTCGGGTCCAAAAAACCACTCAACACCCTCACAAACTTCACTGACAGGCTTATAAACACACTAAGAGTCGGTTCGTGCACCGGGCGGAGGGTTTATGTCGTAGAATCCGCAGGTTTTGGGTCCGGTTCCGCCCGAAACATGTCCTGCTGTCTGCTGGATTTCGGCCGGGTCCAGGAGCTCAGACAGGTGCGAGACTTTCTCTTCCAAAAGCACAACAACGCTGGACCCGAGGAAGAGAAAACACGAGCAGGTACTGCTGGAGTTAGTATGCCTAAAGTCCAGTTTAATGATGGTTCTCCTGCATTGCGCTTGTTCAGTGATTTATGGGTGTCAGTTCGGGTGTGTGGGGTTCGGCCTGGATGGTTGGTAGAGTTGGAAAGTTGTTTTTGATAGGTAAAAGCAGAATAACACAGTCATGAGCTGTGTGTGTTGGGTTTTGTTTTGCATACATTACGGAAACTACAATGTCCCCACAACGATAGTAAAACGACATGATTAACTTACTAAATAATGTTTTAATTAAAACATATAAATGCAGAACGATTTGCGTGAGGCTTAGATTTAGAGTTAAAGGATATAAAATATACTGTTTTATACTGAGCTAATAATAAACCAATTGCATGTGTGTTTTTTGAAAAAGAATAAAAAATAGTAAAAAGTGAATTGTCTGACTGTGATGCAGAATAACTTATTCACTCTCTGTAGAGAGAGAGAGAGAGAGAGAGAGAGAGAGATGTAGGGAGGTGTATTTGCCCTTGGTGAATGAGTCATCCTGCAGAAAGGTCCTGAAACACATGACTGCGTTAGAGACAGTGAATGAACGAAAGACAAACAGAGAAAGACGAAGAGAAAAGAAAAAGGAAAGGGTATATTGAGAGTTTGTAAGTAAGATACATCTTGCATTCATGATTTTGTCGTGCGATTTGTGTCAAAACACTTGACCATAGAGATGTAAGAGAGAAATGAGCATGCAGGGGATGGAAAAGAGAGAGTGTGTATGAACTCTCACAGAGGTTGAAGGACACCAGATCGAGCCGACTGACTGTTTAATGTGAATAGATTCATCCTTGCTGACCACATAATTTACAGCACATCCTTTTCTCTTTCTCTAGAGAATGAGTTAACGTGGGATGACTCAGACTGGGGCTCTTGGGAAAATCCTGATGGTAAAGAGGATGGAGCTCAGGTTTGTATTATAAGATTGGTACACCGAAAAAAAGAAAATTAATGTCATTTACTCAACGAAATGTCATTCTAAACCTGTATGTTATTATTTTTCTGTGGAAGACAAAAGTAGAAATTTTGAAGAATGTATGCACCCCTCTTTTCCATATAATGACCACAAAATAACAGAAATGCACCATAAAAAATTCTGCATGTTCTTCTCTTAGGCTGAGGAGGAGGAGCAGCAACAGACCGCCCCCTGGCTACAGAACTGTGTGATGTCTCTCTCGCCCTGCTCAGATTTGCTGGTCATCGCTCGAGAGCATAAAGCCACATTTCTCTCTGGTATACACATAGTAGTGATTAATCTATTCTTTATTGATGATTGGTTATTGATTGGCATAACTCGTATGTGAATTGATTGATTGGCAGCTAAGTGGCGGACAGATGAGAGTGGGCAGGAGGAAATGACCCTCTCTGTGACCTGGAGTGGAACGCTGAGCGCCGAGGAGGGGTGAGAGACCGAAGAGGAGAGGGGAGGGTCAGGATTGGATGGTTTTATGGGAAAAACCATGAAGGGTTTTAATCCCTCAAAGAAGAAAGAATATGTTACAAGACAGAAACGAAGGACTAAGCAATATTATGTGTAATGGAGTTTGTAGATGTTTAAAAAAAAACATGTCTATTATAAGGAGGATTGTAAAAAGTGGAAAGATAAGAGGCAGAAGAACAAAAATAAAGAGTGGTAAAAATCTGTTTGATTGTTTTTTTGGGGGGGTTTTTTGTTCACCGGTTTTAAATTTTTTTGTCTGTTCTTTCCACAGGGAGTGTATCTGTAGTGTTATTTGTATTCCACTGGCCAGCCAGAAGAGGTAAGAACATCACACTCACATACACACTCCTGTATACAGTGACAGTAAAGCCTTCTATTTTGTTGCAAAAGTAAATTGTAACAAAATAAATGCTTCTTTCTGTTTATCTAAGAATCCTAAAAAAATTCATCACACGTTCCAAGTCAAGTCAAGTCACCTTTATTTATATAGCGCTTTTAACAATACAGATTGTGACAAAGCAACTGAACAGCATTAATTAGGAAAATAGTGTCAATAATGCAAAATGACAATAGTAAACACTCATTTTTCAGTTAAAGACAGTTCATCATTGAATTCAGTGATGTCAACATCCAGCTCAGTTTAAATAATATCTTTGCAATTATGTCAACGATAACGCTGGAAATGAAGTGTCTAGTTCCACAAAAATATTAAGCAGCACAACTGTTTTCGAAATTGAAAATAATGAGAAATGTTCCTTGAGCACCAAATCTGCATATTAGTATGATTTCTGAAGGATCATGTGACACTGAAGACTGGTGTAATGGCTTAAAATAGAAAACAGATGTTTCATTTATAATAATATTTCACAATATTACTATTTTTGCTATAATTTGGATAAAATAAATGCAGACTTGATGAGCATAAGAGACTTCTTTCAGAAACATTAAAAAAATCTTACCAACCTGAAATGGTAATGTCTGTGCTCGTTATGTGTTTATGTGTTTAGGAGTTCTACTGGCCGGCCTGATTGGACCTGTGTTGTGGTTGGATTCAGCTCAGGTTATGTCCGTTTCTACACAGAGGTACCGTGATGTTTTCTGACCTATGAACTCACCAGCTGAATTCAGACTAATGCATCGATATGTTTAATAAACAATCAAATGTCATATTTAATCAAAACTAGACCAGTATCAGCACAGCAGACAATCCACTGGTTTAATCCACCATTTATGTGTGTGTGTGTGTGTGTGTGTGTGTAGAGTGGTGTTCTTCTGTTGGCCCAATTGTTGCATGAAGATCCTGTGCTGCAACTGAAGTGCCGCACCTATGAGATACCACGTCACTCTGGAGTAACAGAACAGGTACAGATACCTCTTACGCTGACTTGATGTATTTAGTTCTGCACAAAGCATGTGTTAAGCAATTGTTAGCGAGGTTAAACATGACATCTTAGCTTAAACAGTGGATCAAACTCAGTCTGCCTACTCTGATGACGTTCTGATCAGATGATGAAATGTCTGTTTCTCTATCAGCATGAGGAGCTCAGTATTTTGTACCCAGCAGCCCTTGTCACCATCGATGGCTTTAGCCTCTTCCAGTCTTTACGTGCCTGTCGAAACCAGGTTGCCAGAGGTATGAGAGAGAGAGACATTGACCAGGTTATCATGTGACCAGTAGTCCCTAACTTATTTTTAATTTAGTCTCTCATGTTATTTGTTTTCACCCGTTTTATTCTCTGCATCTGTTTCTTTACCTTTCAGCTGCAGCAGCAGGAAGTGATGTCATCCAGCCTCCACCACTGGCCTATAAGAAGTGGGGCCTGCAAGACATGGACACAATTACAGACCATTCCAGCATAGGTAAAAGAGTTCTTAACTCTTACGGGGGTTTTTTATCCTTCAGAAATCATTCTAATATGCTAATGTGGTGCTCAAGAAACACTTTTTATTATTATCAGTGTTAAAACTGTAGGGCTGCTCAATATTTTTTGTGGAAAACGTGATACATTTTTTCAAGATTCTTTGATGAATAGAAAGTTCAAAAGAGCAACATTTTGAACATTTGAAATAGAAATATTTTGTAATATTATAAATGTTGTTTTTTCTGACACATTTAATCAGTTGAAAGCATCATTGCTTATTAATTTCTTTAAAAAAAAGAATTACTGATGCTAAACTTTTGAATTGCAGTGTAAGGTAATGTCTTTCTCTTTCAGGTATTACTACTCTCAGTGTGTTTGATCAGATGAAAAATGCATCTATGCTAGGAGGATTTCATGCTTCGGTTAAAGGAAGCCCTCCTGCTATGAGTCAGTATATCACAGTGGGAGGTGGACCCTACACTGGGTTCTACTATGCTATCGAGGTACAAACAAACACACACACATATCTTTTTCTAGGTGTTGTTGGTGTTTGTGGCTTGTTTGTTGTTGTTCTTGTTGATTATGGCCATTTTTCCTCTCTCTCTCATCTCAGGGTAGTTCTCAGCCTCTTCTCTCCCATGTGGCTCTGGCTGTGGCCAGCAAACTCACATCAGCTCTGTTCAGTGCTGCCAGGTCTGTGTGTCTGGATTATTTTAACTCTTGGCTCTTATTAGCACTGACCTGTCATGTTCAGTCTCACTCCATGTTTATTCATTCTTGGTCTCAGTCACTCTCTCTTGATCTTCCTCTTTAGTGGCTGGTTGGGATGGAAGAGTAAAAATGAAGAGGAGTCAGTGCAGAAACAGAAGCCAAAAGTGGAGCCGGCCACAGCCCTTCCTGTTAGGTAACTTTATGTACAGTCAACTACCTCCCATCATGCACATCATTGCCTTTTAAATTCTTGTAATCATATACACACAATAAAAAAAATAAAAACTCATTTAAGAGCACAATTTCATTTTTCGGCTTGCTTCAGGTTTGGTCTTCCAGATTCTCGCCGGCATGGCGAATCTATCTGTCTCTCTCCATGTAACACTATGGCCGGAGTCACAGATGACTTTGGCAGAGTCACGCTGCTGGATGTGGCACGAGGCATCGCTATCAGGATGTGGAAGGGTGAGCAGTGTAGCACGACTAATGAAGTCTGATTTGCGAACAGGCATCTTATGACCCTGTTCCTATTAAATTGCACAAAACAACATGTGACTCACGGGATTTGAATCAGTGTGATGAATGCTTCACTTAACAAATGCACACAAAGCATCACAGCTGTTACTTAAATCAGTATCATTACGGACGGTTTGTCTATATGACAGTTTGTATTGAAAAGTTACACATTTACATTTAAAAAAATCTTTTTAAACATTAAAACATTAAAAAGTATCACGGTTTCATATTAAGCAGCACAATTTCCTTATAATAAGAAATGTTTCTTTAATTATTTATGAAATATCCTGTGACACTGAAGACTGGTGTATTATTACAATAATATTGCCTTGCTGAGCATGAGATATTTCTTTCAAAAATATTAAAAAAGAACGTTTGCCCCCAAATTTTGAACTTTAGTGTATATAAACAATATTGTTTTTACATAATATCTGTATTATGTGCATGCAGGCTATCGTGACGCTCAGCTCGGATGGGTGCAGGTGTCAGAAGCTCGTGGGGAGAGAGATCTAGCCACATCTCCTTCTATGCCCCGCCGGCATGCCCAATTTCTGGTGATTTATGCCCCACGTAGGGGCATTTTAGAGGTGTGGGGAACTCAACATGGACCACGGGTAGGGGCTTTTACTGTGGGCAAACACTGCAGGTACATACTCGCACACAAAAACTAAAAACCACACTCTCAGTTGCTACCATCTGAAAATGCATATTCATTCATGTTTCTCTCTTTCAGGTTGCTGTATGCAGGTCACAGGTTAATGGGTGTGAACAGTGTAACCAGTCAAGGCTGGCAAATCCACACACAACAAGTGTGTCTGTTTGACCCAGTTAATGGAGCCCTGAGAGCCGTCACAATACCATTCCACCTGGCACTCAGGTACACAATCATACATAAATATTCATGAAGGTGTGCACATTAATATTCACAAACACACACACAATGCAGGTTAGTGCAAATGCATCTGTTCTGTGTTGGTCAGTGATAAAAAGAGCGAGCGCGCTAAAGACATGCACCTGCTGAGGAGACTCACCACTCTTCTGAGGAGCAGGGAGGTGGAGCCAGGTCAGACCTACCTCATTAATATTCATGATAGACCATGCATATACATGAAACACCTTCAAGTTGTCATCCATAACATTTTTAAAGAACCACTACTCAATGTTGTCTTTTAGTTCTGTTGCACTGATGTGTTCACATGTTTGAGTTGGCCTGTAAACTTTGATTGACAGGTCTGCTTGAGAGTGAAGCACAAAGTGTGTTACTGGACATTAAACATCCAGCTATTAAGAAACAGGTTTGTAATACAGACATATACAGTGGGGAAAAAAAGTATTTAGTCAGCCACCAATTGTGCAAGTAAATATGTTATATATGTTAACAAATTCTTTAATGAAATATCTGATTGATTGACAGGCTCTGGAGTCACTTCTGTCCAATAAGAATGCACCAGTGTCCTGTTTGACCAATGTTACTCGTGCATTATTGGCTAGCCTGAAAGAACAAGGTAACACCCTCGGGCATAGTGTATTTTTTTATATTTAAACACTTATGTCAATGTTTAATCTGTTTTTCATGTGTGTTTGTATTAGATCCTGAAGCAGTGGACGAGTCGTTGCTGCAGTTTTGTTCATCCCAGCTCAAACTTCTCCAGCTCTACACAGACGTTCAATTACTGCACACACCAGATACATCACCCACTGAGCCAGAACATGTGAGTAATACAGACACTATCTAGTTGACCTAAACTAATGTATCCTCTTCACACTAGGATTTGAACTAAAGGCTTCTCCTTTCCATACAGCCGTCGTTTTCTGGCATTGAGGAGGATCTTGCTCGTGTTGGCCCAGTCCTGCAGCGTTACACAGAGATGAACTCTCGGCCTTGCGTCTCATTTGCTCAAGACTCAAGTGGGCCACTGCCAGTCCGAACATTTCTGTCTCAATTGGAGTGGGTGAATGGAGAGCTCAGAGTGATTAAACAACCTGATACTGATTGGACCCAACTGGGTAAAACTGGATATTTATTTCATTGTGCATTTGTATGCTTTTTTAAGTGTCATAAATGTTTACATTTTGTTTAAGTATTTATTTTAAGGATGCACAAAATATTGGTACCACACTGATTATCAACTAAATTTCCCCTATTTTTACATTTAGATAAGACTGTTTGCGTCATCTAACACTCACTTAAAGTTTTCATAAAATGAAATTTCACCATGTCTATTTTCCAAATGCATGTTATAGATCTTATTGCGAACAATTCATTTGTACGTTTCATTTTTTTAAAAGTTACCTATACATTTTTAATAAAAATGTCATAACTGGACCCCTGCATGTTCACACTTATCTCCCTACAAGAGTGCTACATTTGAGTGTAATGTCGCTACTTCTCTTTCATCACAACTTTGAAGTTCATCTTTAAAAACATTCATTTAATAACACTGTTAAATGTAATCTTTAGCAAACCTCAAAATGATTATCAATTTTTCATGTTGAATGTTATGATGTTGTGCACTCATTTGTAGCATTTCAAATTTTAGTAGTTAATGTTTTAGTTTTGATTTATTTAAACAAAATAGTGTAGAATTTTCTGTACTATCAGTTACTGGCAATAACATGAAAATAATTTGTATCATTCTAAATATTAGTATTGGTGCATCACAAATGTGATTTTTGTATGCATTTCAGGTAGTTTCCTGTTCTGGGGTTGTCTGTCTGGTCAGAGTCCTTTACAAAGAGTTTGTGAGACTCTGCAGGAAAGTGGCATCAGCCCTCAGCAGCTACTGGTAAGCGATATAAAGAGAAAAAAGGAAGGGGTTGGAATGGTTAGAATAGAACCTGAATTTGCTTAAATGCAATTTATGCTTTTTTTTATGTCTCTCTGGCAGTCTTTGCTCTTGTCAGTTTGGCTGAACAAAGAGAAGGATGTACTGAAGTACTCAGATGCCGTCTCACACCTGGGCACGCTGCTGTCCACCCTCAGCTCCATGAAAGGTCTTTAACGTCATTTGTGAGAGAAATCAACCTGTTTATTTTTATCCAGTATATTAACTTTTTAATTGTGCGCATGTGTATATCAGGAGCGGTGGATGAGTCATGGGACGGCCAGTGTGTCTCGCCCTGGTGGCAGCAGGTGCGCACAGCTTGTGTTCAGTCTGAGAGCGCTGCCGCCGCACTACTGGCTGCTCTAGTCGCTCATCGTGTAGCCAAGAATGCCATTACCAGGCTGGGAGAGAGCAAGGTGTGTGTGTGGGTGGGTGTTTTCTGTATCTGTAGAGTTAGTGCAGTATGTGTGTAACTCTCTCTCTCTCTGTGCAGTTTCAGGAGGAGTGGGAATGTGTTTCTCTGGAGTTGGAGCAGTGGGTGGTGTGTATAAAGCAGTTGGAGGATGTTCTTGCTCTGCAAACACTGCTCTGCCTGCCATCTCCTCAGGGCTCTACAGGTGGCGCTGTTACACGCTGCTCGGTCAAAACACTATTAGAAAGTGGCAGAGGTACATAAACTACTGTTCCAAAGTTTTGGGTCAGTCAGAGTTTTTTTTTTTAATACTTTTAATTAATACTTTTATTTAGCAAAGATGCATTAAATTGATAAAGGTTTTATTCATTAAAGGGGTCATATGATGCAATTTAAATTTTTCCTTTCTCTTTGAAGTGTTACAAGCTCTTGGTGCATAAAGAAGATCTGTAAAGTTGTAAAGACTAAAGTCTCAAATCCAAAGAGATATTCTTTATAAAAGTTAAGAGTCAACCACGCCTACCTAAAGCAGCTCATTCTAACACGCCCCCACATGTCTATGTCACGAAGATTTGCATAATGCCACCCAAATGTTCACGCAAAGAAAGAAGGCGTAACTTTTATTCTCACTGTAGTATTGTTGCTGCTGCCATGTCGAGACGCTGTGTTTCGTTGTGAAAGCGAAACTACTTTGTTTCGCCGGATCGGCTTTCACCGTGGAGTCCAGCCCGGGGTCGTCACATGTGGTTGCCGCAAGCCCGCCGGCCGCTCCTTCGTCGAATCCGCCGGCCACCGCTCACTCTAGCCCGCCATGTGTTTTGTTGTGAAAGTGAAACTACTTTGTTTGGTCTTCCAAAAGAGGACACGACTAGAAATCAGTGGTTAAGTTGTATTTACAACACTGTTCCAGAACACTTCAACCCAAATATTCAGATGTGTGCAGCGCATTCTATGGAGGACCGTTTCCTGATCCTGGAAGAGTAGACTACAATGC
>NW_015505183.1:3076886-3123584 GCF_001515645.1 Sinocyclocheilus grahami
CATTTCTCCGATCACAAATGCAGACATGGTTTTATGTTTACGCGGCGCGATGCAACGCAACGTGTAAAAAGACAGTATAAGTCATTATAATCCATAAATATGTCCCCACTGGATGCAATATTTATATGCCTCGTTTATAATGGGTTTGAATGTTTTTGTGTAGTCGCTCCGGCCGGGACATGGCATCACAATAAGGTAAGGGGCGTAACATTTCCGTCACACGCTTGAGGCATTCAGCCAATCACAACACACTGGATAGCTGGCCAATCACAGCACACCTCGCTTTTCAGAACGATGAGCTTTGTAAAAATCGACGCGTTTCAAAAAGTCGGGGCATAGAGGAGAAACAATAATGTACAGTATGTGGAAAATTTGTTTTTTGAACCTTAAACCGCATAAACACATTTCATTACACCAAATACACAAAATAATGTTATTTTTAGCAACATCATATGACCCCTTTAAAAAATCACGGTCATATTAAGCAGCATGATTGTTTTCAACATTTCAACATGTGAGGCTGGAGGAATGGCTACTGAAAATTCAGCTTTTCCATCACAGGAATAAATTACATTTAGAAATATATTAGTATGGTGAACATAAGAAACTTCTTTCAAAATAATTTAATAAATCTTATCGACCCAAAACTTTTGAACAAGTGATTTTACTGGAGCTTTAAAAGATCTGCTTTCATACAAGCTAAGATAAAATTAAATAAATTATAATGTTTTCTTATTTAAAATTTTTTGTCATTTAGGTGGTGTAGCAGACTGTGTTTCCAAGTTGATCTTCAGACAGGGTGTGTCTCCAGATCTCCTGAGGGATATCCTACAACGGAGGGGAGAGAATGAGCCATTACAGCAAGGCGGGGAGGAGAAACTTGAGGGTAACTGTGAAGATTCCTGATCATGTTACTTAGATGTTAGATCATTTAAAATTGTTCCATGGTGGTTTCCATTTATAATAGTTCTTTAAGCTATGTGTGTGTTCTGTGCTTGACTGAAGCATCTGTGTGTGTTTGTGTTGTCTTAGAGCTGCTGGAGTGTGTGTGTCAGCGGTTCCCAGATTCTCTGTCTCCTGATGTGCTGTTTGCTCACTGTAGCTGGGAAAACGTGGTCCAGTGGAACAAAGACCCTGAGGTGAAGACTATAAACAATCTCAAAGCTGTCTTAAAGAGTCGATAACTGAGAACCAGTTCTTGTTTAGAAATTACCAGAAAAATACTGGAATCAAATGGGTTTTGTTTTTGTTCATTCACAAAGTACTTGTTCGTAAAAGTAAATGAGCATTAAAGGAACTGGAATTCCTTGCAGTTTGCTACTGGAGAAATATCAACCAGTCATCTCTCCCTTTCTCCTCAGGTGGGGCAGTACTTAGAGTGGTCAGTGGAGTTTTTAAAGATGATATCCAATCCTCACATTCAGTTCGGTAAGAGATATATAGCGTATATTGATTAGATGAAAGCTAATTTGTGTTGGCAGATCAATGGATAGGAAGTTGCCACAACATATTTCTTCACAAGGAATTCTCTCCTTCATCTATGCTCTTCTCTCAGGTGTCTCTGCTATGATGTGGCAGACCTTCATAGTCAAGCGGTTTTCGGCTGCTGCCTTCCTAATGGAAAAGGTTTGCATTTCTGTGTACTCTGGCTCTTCCTCTTTGTGTGCTGTTTAAGATTTAAGATTTGACTGCGCATGTGTTGATGTAGGTGGGAAAGGCACCTAAAGACCGACTGTGTAGACGGGTAAGAGAAGTCACAAAGCATAAATTAAATTCAGCTCTGTTTCATTTGAATTTAATGTCTGTGTGTGTGTGTTTGTGTGTATTTAGGATGTAGGAATGGGAGACGCAGCTGTGAGGAGTTTCCTGAGCTCCAGTGTGCAGTTACTGCAGGCCCTGATGGAGGTCTCATCTTCCTCTTTTCTCCCTTCCTTTCCTTTTTTCTCCAGAGTAAGGACTGATTAAACGGTGGATGCATGGGCGGAAGCATGTCTTAAGTTACTGTGGATTTTACAATGATGATGATGGGCAATGAATGGGCTGAAATAAAAGCGAGACATATATTCTAATCTTCTTTTCTCTCTCAGGCGGATTCAGCGGTGGAGCAAGTGTCTGCTCCAGATGTGTGCGTGGAGGAAGTGTGGGGCGGTGCTGAGGGTCCAGTGTCTATAATGGAGTTAGCTCTGGATCAGAGGTCTGTTCACTATCCTCTCGTTCAGCATCACTGTGTGTTAGCGTCACTGCTACATGCCGCCATGACCTTCTCTCTGCGCCTGAAACCACTCAGCCTGTTTGACAGCAAGGTAAAAGCACACAATTCTGCATTTATACATGCACACCTCAATACAATTTTGAAATGTGCTGTTTAGTGCCTTAAAGGTGCCATAGAATGGAAAACTGTATTTACCTTGGCGTAGTTGAATAATAACAGTTCTGTACATGGAAATGACATACCGTGAGCCTCAAACACCATTGTTTCCTCCTTCTTATGTAAATCTTGTGCATGCAAAAGACCACTGAAAAATATTCGAATCAGAACATAACACCGACTGTGACGTTACAGTCGGGATCACTTATAGTTACGCCCCCAACATTTGCATATACCTGCCCATGTTCTATGCCAGCCGCCAGCCGGACCGGCACAGCCGAATCATCAGAAATTCTGCAGGTATTGTGAAGAAACAAGCAAGGATAATTGAGAAAATGGCAGATCATGGAAATAAATGTTATGTTCCAGGCTGTGCAGGGATGGGTTGGTGTCTGTATTCAGAAAGACACGGAAAACAAATAATCGCATTCTAATAAAATAACGCGAGTCACTAAAGGGACATGGTTAGCTGCTTGCTAGCGGTAGCCTGTTACATTACAGTACATAAGATTTCACTTACCACATAAACAGAGTAAGGAGAGATGACTGAGGATGATGGCAAATGATTGACAGATCCTGAGCACCACTGACAAGCATCTCATCTTGTAAAATGTGTGTTAAGTACTGCCGCTGAAGTTTACACAGAGCACATGCGATCGCAAATCTCAAAAGTGAAAGTAAAAAGCGATCGTGCATTCGAATATATTAATAGCGGCTCCCTGATGCCTGCATTTTATATTAAATTTAAATTAAATTTATGCATTTAGCAGACGCTTTTATCCAAAGCGACTTACAGTGCATTCAGATGATAAATTTTTTACCAGTATGTGTATATACAGTATAATTACCCAACAATATAACTGCGAGAGAGAGTATTGAAATATATATTTTCCCTGTGTTTCCTTCATTCTGTGTGAGCTACTGAAATGAGCCGCACTGTGAAACAGCCAATCAGAGCAGAGCTCAACATTATTATTCATGACCCTTCCAAATAAGATAAAAACAGGCCATTTCATTCTAGTGACAATTGACAAATCCTAGTGTTGTAAATGGACATGTAAAGATTTTTTTGCCCTTACCTAAGCCACATACCTTCTATGTAGATATCAGAGAACAATTTAAAATATTGTATCCATGCATTCTATGGCACCTTTAAAAAAAAAAGTAATGGTGAAGTGATTAGCCATGGTTTGACACAGGTTTGACTCAACATGTACTGACCTAATTCTACTTCTAAATTTTTTCATTTTCAAGAAGCCATTTTACTCGAATATACATCACTACAAGGAAGAAAAGGTTTTTCTGCTTTATGATGACTAATTCATGTTGTCTTTTTCTGTCACCTACAGGGTAAGAATGCATTTTTTAGAGATTTGTCGTCTATCCAGTTGCTGCCAAGTGGAGACATGGACCACAATCTGGTCGCAGTGAGACAAGAGGTGAGTCACAGTGCCACTCATCAAGAACATCTCCATGCAAAATGGCTTTATTTTATTCCAAATATTTTATAGTCACATGCATCTTGTACAGTGACAGTGAAGTGTAGGCCAAAAGATTCTCGAATAACAGATCATAAGATGTTTATAGCTTGCTTCTGAAACCAGTGTTGATGTATTACTCTCTTGTGCATGTGTGTAGTTTCTGATGAACGTGTTAACAGGCTGGGTGAAGGTTCTAGCTGAATCTGAGGAGAACGGTGTCAAACACAGCAGCACTGAAGACATGTGGCCGTCTGTGTGTATGGAGCTCTCGTCTATACTGCAGGTCAATACTGATATCCTGCGCAGACACCTCGTCTGTGAGCTCTACAACCAGGGCCTGGACCTGCGGGCAGAGGAGGTAGCACACACTCACATACACTCTGTTAAACCTCCTGAGCATATATACAACAGTGAAATATAGAGATGCTAATGAGCTTTCTTTTTGCTTTTGCTTTTTTTTAACCCTTTCTTTTGGTTTCATTTTTGTATTTTTTTTTTCTCGTTTGTATTTATTTGAATTAGTTCTCTGTTTGTTTTTAATTTCTTTCTTTCTTTTTTCTTTTTTTGTATATAATTTTTTTCTCTTTTTTTCTTGTAATTTATTTCTAATTTTTTCTTTTTCTTAATTTTTTCCTTTTTCCATTTTTTTCTTAGTATGCATATTATCTTTCTACTTTTCTCATTTTTCTTTTTGTAAATATCTTTTCTTCTTATTTTTAACTTTCTCTTTGTACTTTTTCTTTTTATCGTTATCTCGCAGGTGATGATGGAGGTGCAGGACAAAGATGTTTTGGGCTCTCAGCTGCTGGTGTTGACTGGTCAGAGACTCGCTTTCTCTTTGCTCCACTCCCAGTCACAGACCAAACCCAACATGGAGCTGTTGGCCCGTCTGCCGCCCACCCTCTGCACCTGGCTGAAGGCTATGGTGAGATCACACAGACTGCACAGTTCTCAAATCTCTTACCATCTTACACTCATCTGTGTCATGGTTTGTGTGTTGCTAGGACCCCAGTGAGCTGCGCTGTCCCTCAGCCCCTCTGTCTCAGAGCAGTCGATTGATCAATAAAGTCATCGAGATGCTCCCCGAAAACCACGGCCAGTACAGCCTTGCCCTCCACCTGCTGGAGGCTGTGGACTCTTTACATGAAGAGCCCTGATATAAAGAAATGCACAGGAAGAGAGAATGAGAATCATGTTTTTTAAATATTCTAGACTTTAAAAGTTTCCAAGAAGCCCTGAGACCTGGAAAACCACCCAGTCAGCAGCCAAAATAAACACATCATCATCATCAGTAATCTGCTTAATTTAGCAGACTTGAATTTCTTTTTCATAACAGTCACTAAAATAACATCTAGAGCACTAGCACTAGGATGTGCTATCCCACAATGCCTGTGCACACTGAACGTGTCACAAATAAAGGGCCTGGAGTCTCTAGTGTCTAGAGTGTTATTAGATAAAAACAATGTTATTCATGTACAGTAGTCCTGTAATTAAAGAATGACATTCTTTACAAGGAAGCTTTAAAATTATATTGTGCTGTAATCAGTATAATCAAAACATTACAGTATATTAACACCATGGGGGTTATATTTTTTATTTCAAATTCTAGATGTTCTTGTTCAATTTATTCTGCCAATTAAACATGTCTGCAATGTCTCGTTTATGCTGTTTATTAGTAAACAAGCACTAAAATGTAATCGGTTATTGTATGTGTTATTTTAAATGTACAAGCTTAGGTGTGGTTGCAAGGTGAGACAAAAGAAAGATTTCTCTTCAGTAGAGCTGACCTTTTATGCAGTCCCGTACCAGCTGTGCCTGGCTGCTCATATAATGCAACGTTAACCATGATACCAAAAATAAAGAATTTCAGAGAACTGTTGTGAAGCTCATTGTTCTCAAAATGAAAGCATTAAACTAGCAACAACATTAGAATATAGTTAGAATAAAAGAACCACAAAGACATTTAATTCTATTTGTTGTACCGCATTATGTGACCCTAGCAGGCGCTGTAGCGAGGGTAGGATTAGGATTGGGTTTAGAAGTAGGTCGGATTAGCTCAATACAACGCCTCTATGGTCACAGAATTCGGTGCAACACCGGTAATTATGGTGCTACAGTCCCTACGGTGCACATATGCTTATCTGCAATATTGGGGGAAAAATGCAAACACCATTGATCACCATTTACCTCAGGAAATCCATTCAGTGTCCACTACAACCGCTTGTAAAAAAGAACTACAGAGACAAGCTTACTTCACCTTTTAATAGTTTATTCGATTATTAAATTATGCATGCCATGAAACCGTGAGACGGTTATTGTACTGTGAAAATCTTAAACGTTACACACAGTATGATAACTGTCGATTTTAATACCGTCTTATGTTGGTATACCGTCCTCTAGATATCGGTATATACACTGGTTTGAGAGGAAATGCAGCCAGATAGAGTATCTTACCTGTGTGCACCTTTTCCTACTCCACTGCCTCAGACCGGTCAATGTGTACTACACATATTGTGCTGTAATCAGTATAATCAAAACATTACAGTATATTAACACCATGGGGGTTATATTTTTTATTTCAAATTCTAGATGTTCTTGTTCAATTTATTCTGCCAATTAAACATGTCTGCAATGTCTCGTTTATGCTGTTTATTAGTAAACAAGCACTAAAATGTAATCGGTTATTGTATGTGTTATTTTAAATGTATAAGCTTAGGTGTGGTTGCAAGGTGAGACAAAAGAAAGATTTCTCTTCAGTAGAGCTGACCTTTTATGCAGTCCCGTACCAGCTGTGCCTGGCTGCTCATATAATGCAACGTTAACCATGATACATGGTTAATACAACGCCTCTATGGTCACAGAATTCGGTGCAACACCGGTAATTATGGTGCTACAGTCCCTACGCTGCACATATGCTTATCTGCAATATTGGGGGAAAAATGCAAACACCATTGATCACCATTTACCTCAGGAAATCCATTCAGTGTCCACTACAACCGCTTGTAAAAAAGAACTACAGAGACAAGCTTACTTCACCTTTTAATAGTTTTTAAATTATTAAATTTAAGTATATTAAATTATGCATGCCATGAAACCGTGAGACGGTTATTGTACTGTGAAAATCTTAAACGTTACACACATTATGATAACTGTCGATTTTAATACCGTCTTATGTTGGTATACCGTCCTCTAGATATCGGTATATACACTGGTTTGAGAGGAAATGCAGCCAGATAGAGTATCTTACCTGTGTGCACCTTTTCCTACTCCACTGCCTCAGACCGGTCAATGTGTACTACACACACACACACAGTGCTCCACACACAGTTATTTTTGATGAGAAACTAAATCTCAGCTTTAAAGTTCTGTCCATTTCCCCATGAAATCCAAACCGTTTTGGTGCTCTTTAATGTGAGGCACAAATTTGGCAGACTGAGAACCTCCAATGTGTGTGTCATCTCTTCTCTATACTACAACTTATAGCAGGAAATAAACATGAATGTGGTATTTAAGAGGTGTATTAGCTTTTACATAATAATATTTACCTCAGGAAAGCCATGTCCAATATAGCTCATTAGTCAGCAAGAAAAAACAACTGCAGACATGAACTCGTTTACGTAACCTGTTGGTAATTTACTAATGCGAGTAAATTTGTCATGCAGACAAGTTATGAAGAATATTATTATACAAATTTGGGAAAGTGGGAACACATGAAGACTCGCATTGCGATTCATATTCTCTTTCCTGTATGTACTGTTTATTGGTTTAGCAATAAAAGTGACGTCATAAAGCATCATCAATTTACAGGTAAACCAAGAAACTCAAATGAAAAAAAACTCTCCTCTCACTGAGCCTCAATGAAACAAGCAGAATGAATGTGTAAAGTTTCTAAACCCATTGTTAGATAAACTGCCACATTCACTGTCACAATTTAAGACTGGTTTCACTACTGACTTCTGCTTTGGCTTCATGAATAAGTCACACTGACATTACAGTACGTCTTCAGTTCAAAATATCACAATAAAACATACCCCTTCATGACTTGAATATACATAAAAATAAAGATAGACGTGTCAACCAAACCTTTCACCCACCACAAAAACAAGCACGCATGGACATACACCAAGGCCCTTTTCAGTGTACTGAATCAGTTTGCTTAAACTTGTAGCAGAGAACTGCACTGTTCAAATCTGTCAGATCCCAGGTCAGTGCTCATATTGTAAGTATGATCTGAACCAGTTTTTTGTGGACGTTTTTGTCTCAGATGAATCTCCTGTTTGACCCGAGAAACACGGTCCCCCTCTCCCACACCTTCAGACAACTATCTGCCTCTTAAATAGCCGCTTCATTCTGGTCCATGTTAGCCCTTGCAATCTTTTTCACCAGAGGAGGAGAAGAAAGGCAACAGTCAGGGTGATTACTTGGCGTTTTCCAGCACGGTCTGGCATCGTGGGCAGAGGCAGTCTGGCTCATCAGATGTGTATCGTCGACATCTCGGACAGTGTGATAGAGAGGTGGGTATCGCAGCTACGATGTATGCACTCTCCTCCCGGATCATGCCCCCTACACAACACACAGATGAGCAGAATAAAATGCAGTTCTATCTTGCAAAACTACCTGAATAAGTTACTTCAGTGTTACATACTTTTTTTTCCTTCTTAATTGGGATTCTTATTCTGTTCCCCAAGTAAAGACAGGTTTAACTGGTTATCTTTCCGACTTGAATTTTCACCAACAAAATATTCAGAAAATTAAAGAAACACTGGATAATTTATATCTGAAGAAAAGTATCTTACCTTCCAGGTTGATGAGGAAGGTTCCTGTGCTTGTGATGGCATCCGATGGCAAATCCCGCGGGAGAGAGCTTGCCAGAGTCGTGCGTGAGGCCATCATGAGCTCTGTCAGTTGGGAGCAGGTGGAAGTGGGCTCCTCTTGAAGAGACTGACCGAGAAGGGTGGAAAACAACATACAAAATGATTTAGCTGCAAGCAAATGAAGCAGACAATTTTATTATGTATTTAAAGACCTTTTCACACCAAATACAAATGTTCGGTGTCAAATGTTTTAATTTGAATTGAGTTCATGTGTAACGTCTGACACAAACATTTGCATGCTGTCAATGTCACTTTTATTTTTTTTCCTAATGTTCTAATTTCTTTTCCATTGCACTACAAACAAAGCTGGGCAACAAATAAGATTTGTGCTTTTATTCACAGGCCCAGAGCCACTGCTGTTACATAAAACCACAACTTCATGGCACTCATAGCGAAACTAAAAATCTAAATGGTTGTTTGAAAACATGTAAATGCAGTTTGACAATTTTTTTTCTCTGTGACAAACGCGTGTCAGAAATGGAAAGTTGCATAGTGCTTTATGTACAGGATCACCAGGATATTTTCTATAGGCACTACCTACTGTCAGATATTGAATTTGCATGTCCATCTTCCATTTTAATGCACTTGTCTGAACAGACACCACAATCAAGCTGTATTTCTGTGTCCAACATTTGTAGTGTGAACAGGCCTTAAAATCAATGATGTACCTCCATGAGCTCAAAGAACAGGCCGGGCTCAATGGCAATGATGAGCTCATACTCAGCAGCATTACGTCCCGGAATAGATGACAGGAAGGAATCTCTGATAGCACACGCACCCTCCACTGCTTCCTCCAGTCCTGGCCTCCGCCAAACAGAACTGGTCTTAATCCAACCGCTACGAAACAAAGTGTCACCCTCTACAGACAAAGAGAGGTGAGAAGCGTTACAGTGAGATAACGAGTCCATAGACGTGCAGCATCAGTTTTGTACGGACATTGCGTGTACCATCATGTCCAGGAGCGTGTAGGTACACCTCCTCAGCGAGATGAGGGAGTACAGGAGCGATAGAACGACTCACTCCATCCAGAATCTCTTCTAAAACTGTCTGACACGACCTCCGACCAAGGGAGTCCTCAGGGTCACAATACAGCCTGAGAGAGAAAAAGAGAGAGTGAGGCTTTTAGCTACAGAACATTAGAAAAATAGCTTAAGGATTTTAAAACACAAAGTTACATAATCGAACGAGTGGTTACCGATCTTTAATGATGCTGAAATAGAAGTTAGATAAATCTCTAGTGATGAAGGATTGCAGCAGACGGATAACACGGCCATTGTCAAACTCACTGTAAGCATCCGTTACCTACAGCACACACAAACACACGTGACGTGATCGACTACAGCGTAGAGCTGGTTCATGCCCAGGCTGTAGAAACATTTTAAACGGTTAACATTGAGACTCACCTTCATGCTGAACTCTCTGAGCACGTGCAGCATGAACTGATCTATGTAGTGAATTTGTTTAGGGTCCACGGCCTGGGAACGAGGATCAAAACCCTGGAGATTCCCCAAGAGAAACCTCAGCGTGTTCCTCAGCTGGAGAGAGAGAGAAGAGCAGTTGAAAAAGAGGCCATTAGCAAAAAATGTTAGCATACAATTTTGATTACACTACTGTTCAAAAGTTTGGGGTAGGTAAGATTTTTAATTTTTTTTGGTTTTGATAAAATGTCTTATGCTCACCAAGGTTGAATTTATTTGATCAAAACACAGTAAAACCATAATATTGTGAAACATTACAATATAAAATAACAGATTTCTATTTGAATGTATTTTAAAATGTAACTTATTCCTGTGATAGCAACGCTGAATTTTCAGCAGCCATTAATCTTATTATCGATGTTGAAAACAGTTATAAAGTAATATAAATAAAATAAAAGTAATAAA
The DNA here is from genome assembly GCF_001515645.1 of Sinocyclocheilus grahami. Taxonomy (NCBI): domain Eukaryota; kingdom Metazoa; phylum Chordata; class Actinopteri; order Cypriniformes; family Cyprinidae; genus Sinocyclocheilus; species Sinocyclocheilus grahami. The sequence goes on from NW_015505183.1 coordinate 3,087,493, forward strand.
AAATTATTTCTGACCCTAAACTTTTGAAAGCTAGTGTAAAAATCTCCTTTTGAATTAGCACTGAATGGCAGCAAACTAATGCATTAGTTTATAAGCCAGACCTTGTTGATGCTGTCTTTAGCAGCGTTTAGTGTGTTCGGTCCAATCTGAACTTCAGAAAACACGTTCGACTCTGCAACCCACCATCTCAAAACATCAGCACCATATGGAGGAGAGACAGACAAGTCCTGAGAGAGAGAAATTGATGTTTGAAAGCACTGACTGATTGATATAATTTCATTCTATTAATAGTTGATCATATCTTACCTTCCCTCCATTAATAACAACATCTGGGTCGATCACGTTGCCTACGGACTTAGACATTTTTTCTCCTCTCTCACTCACAGCAAATCCATGGACCACTAGAGCTCTGAAACGCACACAGAAGGTCACCAATATGTTTTTCGCATGTGTATTTTCATTTGCATATATGACTCACTTGTAAGGGGCTTTATTCCGTACAGCTACACTGGTGAGGAGAGACGACTGAAACCAACCGCCGACCTGATCTTTCCCCTCCACATACGAGTCTACATGCGGGTCAGATTCTGAAAGAGAGAGACAGTAAGATTACATTACAAAACAACAAAGCTTACGAAAGGACCCAAGACAAGCAGACATCAAAATACATATGGAACTAGACTGACACCAAATACTTGTAACAATTAAGCACCACTTTGACTACTCACCCGGGAGCACAGCGGCCCATGAGGCCCCGCTATCAAACCAGATATCCAGGACATCTTCACCCCGTACATAATCAGATACCGCACCTGCTTTACTCTGCCAAACAATTTATAACATATATTGAATCTTTCTTGAGCACCAATTAGAATGAAATCTGAAGGATCGTGTGACATAAGAGACTTCTTTAAAAAATATATATATTTTCAAAAATTCTACTGGTAGTATATGAAAATGTACCTTCTGAAGAACCTCTGGAGTCAGAAATGTCTCTGCTGGCTCCGTCCACCAGCTGTCACTCCCCTTCTCAGAGAAAACTTTAGCGATGTGTGTCACTGAATGTCTGAGAGAGAAAGAAGGAATTAAACACAGTTTAAGATGAGTTTATATGTGTTTGAGTATGTCTATGACGGTGTAAGTATATACTTGTTTAAGAGTGGCTCTCCAGTCTCTTTATGGTAGAACACTGGGATGGGGACGCCCCAGCTCCTCTGCCGAGATATACACCAGTATGTTCTTCTGTCCAACATTGCCAACAAACTGGACCTCGCCGATTCGGGTATCACACGCACCTTCTGCAGGGCGTCCTATAAAAACACACAACAAGAGTTTATTTTCTGCAGATAAGCACTTATATAACTTATTAGAAATCGGTCACATTTGTAATACTTTTGCATGAGTAACTAAACAAGCATGCTCTGATCAATAAATAAATTTTTTGCAATTTTATATTTTTTTTTACACATTACAGTAATGAGATTTTTTTCAGCATTAAGGGAGAATTTAATTTCAATACAAAAAAATGTCACTATGTAAAAAATCTAAACGGTCCTTAAAACGGTCTTCATTTATTTAAGTCTATTGTCTCACCTTAGCTTTGTCTTTGAGGCTGGCTGTGTTAATAAACCATTGTTTACTGGCTCTGATTACGACTGGCTGTTTGGTCCTCCAGTCATATGGGTAACTGTGAACACAGTCTTCCTCTTTCACAACGGCACCCGCTGCCTGCAGCATTGAGATTACTGCCCACACACACAAAACAGTTATGATTCCTAGAATGCATATTCTTTTATTATTTGTTATTTTTTTCTTGTATCAACATGATCTCTTTCCTCTCACCTGTGGCATTGCCTTCAGTCATCACAGATTTCTTCTGCAGTTCAGGCCCAGCCAGCTCTGTAAACCTGCCCTCCTCATCCACCATGCACTCCTAGTGAAGAGAGACAGCCAATTAAAAGTCATGCCAACAATACAATATTCTTACTATTTCAGCATTCACAGGTGTGGTGACTTACTACTGGCAGCTTAAAGTGTGTAGCAACACTGTAGTCCTCCATGCCGTGGGCAGGAGCTGTGTGGACAAATCCTGTTCCCTTAGTCATGGTCACATGATTAGCCGGCAACAAAGGCACTTGTTTTGAAGGAATTGTGGGATGCTGACAGACTCCACCTTCGAGGTCTGACCCTGGAGATGAATGAAAGAAACAGAGAGATGCTTAGGCCAGTTTAAAAGGCATCAGGTGAAGTAATTCAGGCCACAAACGAACACTGGATCTACCTGTGAATGTAGCCAAACTTTCTAGATTTGTCTTCAGTATAGAGGCGAGGCTGTTCATGCGCTCTGAGGCCACTAGGAGTAGCTGCTCATTATCAACTCGCTTCACTACAGAGTACCTGAAGAAGAGGAAAAACATGTGATCATGAAGGGCTCCATCAAATCATATCATGTGCATTCCACTCACAGATGCATAGGTGTACGACTTACTGTACTTTGGGCATGTAACAAACCGCTTGATTGGCTGGAATAGTCCATGGCTGAGTCGTCCATATCAGAGCAGACACATGAGCCCAACTTTCTAAAGCACAGACAAAGAAACTGGCATTAGAAACAGCAAAATAATTTTAACTCTGTGTATATGGCCTGTATAAAGAGTGTGAGGCCACAAAGAGTGTGTGGCACATACACACACACACCTGCTTTCGCAGCGAGTTCGGCTGGCAGGGTGAGCAGGGGGAAAGTGATGTATAGAGCACGGCTCACATGTTCTGGATTATACTCCAGCTCAGCTTCTGCAAGCGCCGTCCTTCACCGAGACAGAGAATATAGCAGAAAAACTGTACAACCGGTCACATTTGTAATACTTTTGCATGAGTAACTAAACAAACATGCTCTGATCAATAAATAAATTTTTTGCCATTTTATATTTTTTTTTACACATTACAGTAATGAGATTTTTTTCAGCATTAAGGGAGAATTTAATTTCAATACAAAAAAATGTCACTATGTAAAAAATCTAAACGGTCCTTAAAACGGTCTTCATTTATTTAAGTCTATTGTCTCACCTTAGCTTTGTCTTTGAGGCTGGCTGTGTTAATAAACCATTGTTTACTGGCTCTGATCACGACTGGCTGTTTGGTCCTCCAGTCATATGGGTAACTGTGAACACAGTCCTCCTCTTTCACAACGGCACCCGCTGCCTGCAGCATTGAGATTACTGCCCACACACACAAAACAGTTATGATTCCTAGAATGCATATTCTTTTATTATTTGTTATTTTTTTCTTGTATCAACATGATCTCTTTCCTCTCACCTGTGGCATTGCCTTCAGTCATCACAGATTTCTTCTGCAGTTCAGGCCCAGCCAGCTCTGTAAACCTGCCCTCCTCATCCACCATGCACTCCTAGTGAAGAGAGACAGCCAATTAAAAGTCATGCCAACAATACAATATTCTTACTATTTCAGCATTCACAGGTGTGGTGACTTACTACTGGCAGCTTAAAGTGTGTAGCAACACTGTAGTCCTCCATGCCGTGGGCAGGAGCTGTGTGGACAAATCCTGTTCCCTTAGTCATGGTCACATGATTAGCCGGCAACAAAGGCACTTGTTTTGAAGGAATTGTGGGATGCTGACAGACTCCACCTTCGAGGTCTGACCCTGGAGATGAATGAAAGAAACAGAGAGATGCTTAGGCCAGTTTAAAAGGCATCAGGTGAAGTAATTCAGGCCACAAACGAACACTGGATCTACCTGTGAATGTAGCCAAACTTTCTAGATTTGTCTTCAGTATAGAGGCGAGGCTGTTCATGCGCTCTGAGGCCACTAGGAGTAGCTGCTCATTATCAACTCGCTTCACTACAGAGTACCTGAAGAAGAGGAAAAACATGTGATCATGAAGGGCTCCATCAAATCATATCATGTGCATTCCACTCACAGATGCATAGGTGTGCGACTTACTGTACTTTGGGCATGTAACAAACCGCTTGATTGGCTGGAATAGTCCATGGCTGAGTCGTCCATATCAGAGCAGACACATGAGCCCAACTTTCTAAAGCACAGACAAAGAAACTGGCATTAGAAACAGCAAAATAATTTTAACTCTGTGTATATGGCCTGTATAAAGAGTGTGAGGCCACAAAGAGTGTGTGGCACATACACACACACACCTGCTTTCGCAGCGAGTTCGGCTGGCAGGGTGAGCAGGGGGAAAGTGATGTATAGAGCACGGCTCACATGTTCTGGATTATACTCCAGCTCAGCTTCTGCAAGCGCCGTCCTTCACCGAGACAGAGAATATAGCAGAAAAACTGTACAACAACAAAGACTTCATGTCTTTTAAGCTTTATTAAAGGCTTTACATGAGACTGCAAACACTGAGCTTCTCTCACCTGGACGATGGTGACCAGAAAACAGGCTTGTAGTCCTGATAAATTAAACCCTGTACACAAAGACAAAAAAAGCAGGATAAAGTGAGAAACTTTTCAATGACATGAGGGTGCATACACTACTCTGGGGTCAGCCATTTTTTAAGACATTAATACTTTTATTCAGCAAGGACGCATTAAATTAATCAAAAGTCACATTAAAGACAATTGTAATGTTAGAAAATATTTCTATTTCAAAGAAAGACTTGAATTTATTCATCAAAGAATATGGACAAAAAGTATCCCAGTTTTGACAAAAACATTAACTAACACAACTGTTTTTAACAAATTAGCATATTAGAATGATTTCTGAAGGATCATATGACACTGAAGACTGGAGTAATGAAGTATGTATTTTAAAATATATTCAAATATTTAAAAAGTAAAAAAATTAAAGTATTTTTGATCAAATAAATTCTAATAATAAATATTGCAATTTCTTCTCTGAATTTTTATAGTAGCATAAACAGTAATGTAAATCATTGAATAATTATTTTTTTTTGCAAACCACTCCTTAAATACTCACATATGGAATGAAATCAAACATGTCAAGCTGTGTTGTACAGGAAAAACTTCTCTCACCTTATTGTGCATCTCCTGGAAGACTTTCAGTTGGGCCGCTTCATATTTCCCATCAAAGGTGTAATAACAATTCTCCCAATCTGCCATCACACCCCAGCGCTGGAACGCAGCACGCTGCCGAGATATGGCCCTCTCTGCAAACTCCCGCGCTGAACAGAGAGACACACAGGCAGTTTTTGATTCACCAGAAGGAACGTATCTTAGCAATATTACTTAACTGACTGTAATTTTTATTTTCTTTTTTTTAAGATAAACACAAGCTTCTAAGATCTAGACAAATTACTTATTTTACCTTTTTGTCTGATTTCTAGAGGACTCAGCTCATTGGTTCCCAGGTCTCCGAGTGCTTTGAGCTCAATGGGAAGCCCATGGCAGTCCCAACCAGGTACATAGTGCACTTGTCTACCTCTCAGCACCTCAAAACGGTTCCGGATGTCTTTGAGGATCTGCGGGAGAGATCAAACGAAGACGAATATTTCCATTCCTGTAGGTTTAGGAATATAACTATATAAGATGTCTTTGAAGTAAAAATAAAGGATCCGGATCCAGGAACATCTACTTGTCTCACAGCCATACCCACCAGACCTCTGTATATTTTCTGGTGTGTAATAAAAGTTGTGAAATAATTTCCTAATAATAATACCCGCACTTGGATGCTGCAAATATATTGTACAATGTATACTGTGCACATAAGTAGATCAAGGGAATCAAAATTTTTCAGAGGGGCCCTGAATTCCCCAAACAAGCTCCTCAAGCTATTGGACCTTGGCATTTCTAAAATCCTGCATACTGTCAAGAACTGAGTACTTATGATCTGACAGAATGTACCTTATTGAGAGCATGTCCAACATGCGGGTCCCCATTGGCATACGGTGGTCCATCATGAAGGCAGTACTCCTTTTTAGCTTTTTTCTCTCTCTGCCATGTGTACAGCTGGTCAAAACCACATTTCTGTGAAATGTGGTTCAGAAAAGTTAAAACTCCAGAAAAATCCCTAATCTCCAACAAATGACAACTTCATCCGTGATCTCAAGGTGTGTGGCAGTTATGGAAGTACTACAAATGCTATCATCTTAATCATTCAGGATGATTTATGAAGTTACAGAACAGAACCACTTAGATCAGATCTTTCGGTTTTAACAGCAGCTTTTGTATCTGTATCTGGACCGGTCACATTTACCTGCTGGATCTGGATCTCTCGCTCCAGTAGATTCGGCCCGTTCACTCTCATGGGGAAGTCAGTGCGGGGCAGCAGCACAGTGTCCTGGTACCGGCCCGCTGCGTCCCCGGAGCATAGACAGCGCAGTCCCCATCGAGCCACACCGCCGAAACCTACTGCCGAACGCCGAACCAGCAGCATGAGGGACTCTGACAGGTGAGTTTGCGACCAGGATGAGAGTTTGTTGTGGGATGTGACCTCCTCCTCCGCATGGGCGTCACTCGGTGTCTACCGGAACCATAAACGCAACGGACATCTTCTTCTTCTTCTTCTTCTTCTTCTTCTTCTTCTTCTTCTTCTTCTTCTTCTTCTTCTTCTAGCAACGGACATCATCTTCTTCTTCTTCTTCTGCTTCTTCTTCTTCTGCTTCTTCTTCTTCTTCTTCTTTGGTGTTTTATTGGCGGTTGGCAAACCAACTAATAGGTGCATTACCGCCACCGACTGGACTGGAGTGTGGATCAAGATTTATGCAATATATATGATGGGTGAAAGAGGGGAAAGGGCCAAAAAATAAAAATTATTATTAAATAAAAACCCCTTTAACAAAAACATTCTTCTTAATAAATAATAATAGACATATTATTTATATTCTCTTACGTAATTCACATTATTTTATAAACTTAATAATATCATCATATATCGTGTTAGCTGATTTCCCCAATAAACCTGACAAGGAAAAGTCAAAGGCGATATCTCTCATTGTTGTATTTTACACATTGGATATATTTCCTTCCCTTCGATTCCTACTCTCCTTTCTCCCAGCATCAACTGTTTTTTGTATATTATACAAATGTCTACCCGTTCCATGGTCATCCCAGTATATCTGCCAAACTGATTGTGTATATGTTCTAATGTATACTTTAGCTTCTGCTTTACTTAATGGAATATGTAGATCTACTTGCTTCATTCTTAGAGTTTGTTTAGCCAGAATATCCACCTTCTCATTTCCCTCCACACCAACATGAGCAGGAACCCAAATGAATTGTGTAGAAATACCCTTAACATTCATTTCATACATCTTGCAGAATATTTCATTAATAATATCCATCCTAACTGATGACCTGCCAGATTTTATACTTTCAAGAGCTGAAAAACTATCAGATGCAATGACAGTTATTTACTTCCTTCTCTTCTATCCAATGTAGGGCCAATAATATTGCCAATAGCTCTGTAGCATATACTGTCAAATGGTTGGTTACTCTTTTCTTAATATAAATTCACACATTGGAATATATACTGCTGCACCTGCATATCCTGTGTCAGGATCCTTGGATCCATCTGTAAATGAAACCATTGACTGTGGGAAATGTTTCTCAAAATACTTATTTTTTGAAGAAGTTGATACCGTATTACTGTACTGTAATTGATGTAATCCTATATTTCTTGCTTTAGTATCACCTATCCACCCAAAACTTGTCAAATTGGTTTCATTGTGTTCCCAGCATTCTTTTAATACACTTTGGATGTTTTTCATTTTGTCCTTGGAGATTGACCCAGTATGCCATCATTAATTTTACTCTTCTAATTCTTAATGGCATTTCTCCCATTTCCACCTGAATTGATGATACCGGAGATGATTTAAAAGCCCCACTACAGATTCTCAGGGCCTGAGCTTGTAATACATCTAATTCCTTGAGGTTTGATTCTGCTGCTGACATGTAAGCTATACATCCATATTCAAGAACTGATCTCATGAGTGCCCAATATATGTTTTGTAGAGATGCTCTACTTGCTCCCCATCCCTGTCCTGATAAACACCGAAGTATGTTGATGACCTTTTTACATTTGTCCTTAATTTTATTCAGATGAACTTTCCATGTTAATTTTTCATCAAACCAAACACCAAGAAACCTAACAGCTTTTACTTGCTCCAGTTGTTGCCCATATAGATTCAAAGAAAGGGGTGAGATTTTGTGCCGCCTTGAAAAACAAATAACCTGTGTTTTTCCTACAGATAATTTAAATCCCCATTTATTGGTCCACTTTTCCACTTCATCAATTGCAGCTTGCATTTTCTTATTGACATATGATATATTGCGGCCTCTAATCCACAAAGCCCCGTCATCCGCATACAACGATCTTCCTACGTTTTGTTCAACCTGAGAGAAAATATCACTAATCATTATGTTGAATAATAATGAACTACACACGCTATCTTGTGGAGTACCATTCTCCACAGTGTATACTCTTGAGTATTCATAACCTACCCTCACTTGTATTTTCCTGTTAAATAAAAAGCCCAAAACCCAATTATATGTTCTACCATTAATTCCTAATGATTTTAATTTGATCAGTAATCCTTCTTTCCAGAGCATATCATATGCCTTCTCCACATCAAAGAAGACTGCTATTACTACTTCTTTGTTGGTCTGTGCTTTCCTTATGTCTGACTCTAGGCACGATACAGAATCCATTGAATCCATCGCTCTTTTTAACTCAAACATGACATCTCATTTTCCTTTAAAATATTAGGATATTCCATTAAGGTTTTATTCCTACTCTGTCTGGCCTCTACTGAAAGATTATCAGAACTATGAACTTTCAGAAATGTTTGAACTAAAAGTTCAGCCTTTTCTAGGTTGCTAACAGCCATCTTATCTCCATTGTTCATCACTGGCAATTCATAATTTCTTCTGATCCCCCCATTCTTCTGATCATGCCCCATACATCTGATAGTTGTACTTCTCTTCCAATACTACTGCAATATTGTCTCCAAAATGTACGTTTTTGTATTTTAATTGTTTTCCTTACTATTGCTTGAGCCCTTTTAGATTGAATCATAGCCTCCTGAGAATGATGTTTTTTGAGTTACCTAAATGCTTTATTTCTTGCTTTTATAGCTTCTTTGCACTCGATATTCCACCAGGGTACACTCTTGGAACATCTAACTCCTGTGCTTTTAGGTATTGTTTCCTGCGCCGATTGAATAAGTTCATTAACTAGTTTATTGTTAAATACATTTGTATCCCGCTGATTCTCCTCTCGTAGAGCCACAAATCTTTTTTCACAGATTTCTTAAAAAACTTCCCAATTTACATTCTCCAGTTTCCATCTAGGAATTCCCTTTTCCTTTTCAAAACAAATTTTTGTGCCAACTTTAGTCACTATCGGGTAATGGTCGCTCCCTACATTTGTATCTTTAGACACTCTCCATGTGCTGATCCCTGCTATTGAACTAGATATAAATGCTAGGTCAAGTACTGCTTCTGTATTATGTACAGTGGGTACGGAAAGTATTCAGACCCCCTTAAATTTTTCACTCTTTGTTATATCCTTACTACTAATTGATTCATAATTTGAATTTATTTGTACTACCTAATACTTCATACCATTTTGAATAAATGTTGCTACTCCTCCTCCTCTGCCAAGTTCTCTCTCTCTCATTAACTGTATTATATCCCTTTATAATAAAATCGAATTGTGGGTTTAACCATGTCTCCTGTATACATATTACATTAGGTTTTTCTACTAAATCATCAATATACATCTTAAACTCTTGACCGTTCACAATTAGACTCCTTGCATTTTCCACTGTAGAATGATCAGCACCATTAAGAAGATCCAGCCCATGTCTGAGAGGATTGTGTTTCTTCATTGAGGGTATCTCTAACTGTTTCCCAGGACAACCCTTTTACATCTAGATACTTCTCTGCTGATTTGACAATTATTTTGATCCTTTCATTTCGGCTTTTCGTCTGTGCTGAACAATTTATTATTTCTGCCATAAACAGTACAAAATCATTATTTTTCACTACCAGAGTGTCTTCTTTCAACTTATCACATCCTTGACATTTTCCTATTTCTATGTGCATAATATCATTTTGTTTTGTCATTCTCACATTTCCTGAAACCTTCTTTGCTGCCTCTGCATAGCTGATTCCCTGAACCCCCTTGATTCTTTGTACTTCAGCCTGCCTCTTTCTAACTTCACCGCCACGATACGCTAAGCTATGTTCCCCCCCACAATTACAACATTTCAGCTTAATAGCATATTCCTGTCCATTCACAGTCCAGTTGTTGCCAACCGCCTTGGGAGCCAATCATCTTGTCATCACACGTCGCCGACCCACCCACGGACATCTACAGAAACTGAGAAGAAACAAACTATCCACATAAACGAAAACGCCTTCTTCATGTTGTGAATGAGGATTTGAAATGCAAGAGGGCGCCGTGGGCTTCGAAGGCAGTGATAAGAGAAATAGTTGTTTGAACTTTTATACAATATATATATATATATATATATATATATATATATATATACAATCTTTAATGTGTCATTAAAACGGTTTTGTAAAGGGTCTGGGAGGTGCCCAAAATTGCACAACTTTGTCACCAGGGCTGCGTTCAGCCCCGACAAAAACGGTGCAAAACGTTTTTTAAACGGAAACGGTGGTGCGTTGAACACCCTGTTCTGATGACGCAAGAGTTGCAACTATGGCAGCTGAGAAGGCCATTCTTTGTGTTCTTTTTGAAGAATTTCCGGAGCCTGATGAAATCGGTATAAATAGTGATAAGAGAAATAGTTGTTTGAACTTTTATACAATATATATATATATATATATATATATATATATATATATACAATCTTTAAAATGCTTATTTTAATGATCAAAGCTTTTAGTTTTAATTATGGGGGCAAAACATATAATGCAATACAAAAGAGGACAGAAAGATTGACAAAAAACGTTCCCCAAAACCCTGTTGTATCATATTTGATACAATTATTTTAAACAAGTTTCTTCAGTCCAGTAAATTCTCATCTTGAAATATTACTAACAATATAAAATGATTCTTAGTTTTTTTGCTTATTTGTTTGTTTTCATCAACACAACTAATGCTGCTCATATTATATCTAGATTTGATCCTTTTCTATACTCTAATGTCTCTGGACTCTTGAACACGGTGGCTCGTAAATGGGAGGAAGATCTGTGTAATGTTTGTATTGACGATGACTGGCAGGAGGCCATGAAATGTGTGAGATCCACTTTCACTTGTAACCAGCTTAATTTAATAATTAATCATTTAATAATAATAATAATAATAATAATTGATGCATTTAGCAGACGCTTTTATCCAAAGCGACTTACAGTGCATTCAGGCTATACATTTTTTACCAGTATGTGTGTTTCAGCTTAGAGAGACTTAAGATATCACATACAGTGGGTTGCATATAACGGCAGTTTTGATTAATAAAATTGATCCACTATACCGGCTCTTTGTGTTAAGTGCCATACAGAGATAGGGACATACTTTCTTTGCTTTTGGAGGTGCAAGCTCATTTCAAGATTCTGGAGATTTATTGCTTATGAAATCAGCACCATTCTTAAGATAAAATTGAAAATGGATCCTGGTCTCTTTCTTTTGGGACTCCCGTCCTAAAGACAGGCAGGACACTGACACTGGACGCAAAAAGGTTACATATTTTTAGATAAATATGTAACCTTAGGGGTAAAGTACAGAGCTTTCAGAATGTATGGTCTCCTTTTATAGATCACTTGCCTTGTGTCAATGAGAGTTCTCTGGGGGGTCAGATGCCTCCTCCTGGAGGTGGGCTCCAAAATCATTAGTATAGTCTTGGTTCTTTTGTGTTCTAAATGACATGTTTACATTATAGGGTTATGTCAAATTGACATTGGAGTAGAAATATCTATGGGAAATATTTCCATGCGCGTTTCTATAGGTTATGGCTGTTGAACTGTGTGGCTATGCAGTCACCAATATTAATATGTATAAATGGTGTTATTATTATTATTATTAAAATTATTAATTTTATTACATTTGTATTTATTTTGGGTTTGTTTATGCATCTATATTTATCATCTTTGGAGTTGTTTCTGTAGTTTATTTGAAGCAAAACTCAAAGACTTGCTGTTAAATGGTTGTATTTCTTTTAGGAAAAGCACATTGTATGTTAATTCTGTCGAAAAAAACAAGCAAAAAACCACACAGAAAAAAATGCACGCGTATCACGACCTGAAGGTGGCTCTCCTACATACGCTTTAAACAAGACACTACAGTTTTTGTTATTCAGTTGCGGTACGTAAACATATAGCATAGTGATAAGTAATAGGCTAAGTCATTTGTCGATGTACTTTACGATATCTTAACGGAAAGCGCTCGAGCAGTATACTGTACTGTTGCTATGGTTATGACTAACTTCAGCATATCACTTTTAACATATTATTTCAATAAGTTAAAAACCTGTCATGGTAATTGAATAGGCTACATTAACAGTTCATCATTACTCTCTTACCTCATCGGAGGGCGGGTGTTTTTGACGTCACTTTGGGTTTAAAAGTCCCAGGACTGCCCCATCACTCACTGAGCACTGACCCTGGGTCCAGCAGGAAACTTCTCTGGAAGAACACGACGACACAGGCATAACAATGAATACAATTTGGATACTGTGTTTTGCCATGCTGCTCATCACTGTACCATTTTCAACTCAGGTAGGCACTTTGATTTTTTCATTTAGTCTTAGGTTTATAGAAAATGATTTGTGCACTTATTTGATGCATACATGCTTTACTTAGTAAGCATAATTAATAATATATGGTAGCAAATGCATCTACATGTAGATCCAGTTTTATGAAATTGCTCTGTAACATGGACACAGTAAAATGTGAGCACTTTTTCAGACTTTCTTTTGCCTTCATGTCTGGTGTAGGATAGCTCTGCTCAGAAGTCCTCAGGTGGACGCAGTAGCTCATCATCCAGCACGTCCTCTAGTACTTCCACAAATTCCAGTGCCGTAGGATTGGGTCCTGTGCCCACCACACTGTACCTGCTGATCCCTGCAGCCACCCTGGGCTTCATCCACACTAGATCCTAAACTGATGGATGGAGAGCCTTCGCCATTGATGACCAAGAATGAGGCCATTCACCCAAAGAGCAAACTTCCACAAATTTCGAAGATAGAAGACACCACAACTCACATTTTTGTAATGGATTTTAACTAATGAAATTGAGTAAAGTTTGGAGAATTTCTCCAAGAGGGATTTGTTTGGTTGCACCTGTTTTAGGGAGCTTGAAAGACACCTGCAACTCAGGATCCTGCTACAGAACCACACCAATGGGCTCTTTGTCGTGTTTTGCTCCAAAGTCACTGTTTGTTTCTCCGATGCTCAGTATATGATTGAGGTTAAGCAGATTAAAGAACTCCATTACTTAAATCAGTAATCACGCATTTACAATTTCAGCCAAATTTCCATTTCTATAATGGCATTATGTGTACTACAGATTTAAAATGTACTAAATGTGATCAATGTACTCCATCTCAGAATGTGTCTGTATGCACAAATAAATTAGATTAATGTATATGTATGTCTTTTTTTTTTGTTCAAATTGGTATTTATTTGTTCTTCTAAGATATATAATCAGAGCTTTATAATAGTTTTTCCCCATGTGTTTTATTAAAGAAATTAGATTAGTACAAATACTGTAAATTTAGTATAATCGGATTCTCCATATTTTTTCTCATGCCAACAACAGACCGAACAAAGCAACACAAAAGAGAGTTTTATAATAGTTTTTTTTAAGGTAATAGAGTAGAAAATACGGGTACCCTAGATTGAAATTTATTAAAGAATTCAGTGTATTTGACATTTTAAAAACAACTTTTATTAAGAGATCTTCTCAGATAAGAGGATGTGATCCTTCTAAACCAATGGGCAGGCGTTAAAACACGTCACACATCAGTCACTGTGAGAATAAAACACCCCGCTTACAGTCCTGCATCACTGAGCACAGACTCTGCCCCACAGAAAACATCTCTGGAAGAAGAAGAAGAAGAAGAAGAAGGCATCATCATGAATAAAATACTCACATTGTGCCTTGGGTTACTGATTATAACCTTACCCTTTTCATCTCAGGTGGTAGGCACTGTAATTTCTTTCACTCTTGCCTTATGAAGTTTTTTTTTTTTTATAATTCTTTAATAATTTTGTTCATTAATTTGTAATAAACTTTGGTACAGTTGGTAAATAATTATTAGTTGCATGTATATGCAAAATGTTGATTATACAAGAAAGGTGTCATCAGTTCTCTGCATATCATGTAGATGCAGAAGCGTGAGTGGATTTTGTCTTCTCTACTACTAAACATTATAGAGTCTAAGTTCATTATTAAGTGTCAATATAATTTAGTAGAATAGTAATAATATCAACAAAGTGAATTTTCAAGCAGCTTCTCAAAATAAACTTTAAATTGACATATACTGTATTTAAAAAAAAAAAAGGGGCGGGTAACCTAAAAGGGTTTTGTGGTAACATCAAAATTAACTAGCTTTAATTAAAGACAAAAAATATTGTTAAATATAGCTGTATCAGCCTGACTAAACTAGGTTACAGCAGCAAACATTATTAAACAGTCTGATCAGGCAGAAATGTATCTTTAAGGTAGCCTAATAACTGCACATTTCTACTTTTAACAGTGTACATTACAGTAATATCAAATAATCTGCTTATTTATTCTGACTTTTTTCATGTTGGTGTAGGAAAACTCTCAAGAGAAGGGAAAAACTAACAGCACTAGTACTGGTACTGGTACTGTAAATCAAAATGTGGGCAATGCTGCAGGATTGGGTCCTCTGCCCACCGCGCTGTGCCTGCTGATCCCAGCAGCCACCCTGGGCTTCATCCACACTAGATCCTAAACTGGGTGGAGAATGTTTAGATGACCAAGAGGAGCAAAGACACCAAGAGCAAACTTTTCCAAAACTCTTCAAGATAGAGGACACAGCCAGAACAACTCAACAAGAAGGTGTCACAACAACTCTCATTAGTTACAGATTTTTTTTAAAATAATAAAAACTGGGATTTTGAAGGAATTGCCACTGTATACTGTACCGTGGGTCCTCCAAACCCCAACAAAACCACACCATCAGACTCTTTGTTGTGTTTTAGTCCTGCTTTTAGTCCTCGCAACGTCTTGTGAAAGACTGTATGAATCTGATCATTGTAATCCACCTCCTCCAAAATATTTTTGTACTAATTGTGACAAACTATTAATTGTAATGATTAAAAATGTGTCTATATGCACAATTAAAGTGGATGATTGTGTATGATTGTGTGTATCCAAATTTTTATCCAAAATCAAATTTTTATTAATGCGTTTAGAATGTAATATTACACTGGATTGAAGTTTTATAATTCCTCTAACATTGTCAATATAATTAGTGTGATCTTGGCTTTGAAACGATCTATTTGGCGCACCTGTGTTTAGAGGAAGGAAGCCGGATGTGTGCAGTCTTTCAGTTTGAATTTCAGTAACAAATATGTCAACTAGAGCAGAATAAAATAATAATATACTGTCACACCACTCGGGACAATAAAAAATGACTCAGACCACCACTCAGACAGGTTCTCAGATCAGAATCAGTTTGATTGCTCTGGATTCAATTAATTTGACATTAAAGAAAAATGTTCACATGACAAAAGCTGCCGTTGTACCAGCAACGGTCCAAGGATTTCAGCAGCTTTTCCTTTTTCAATTGCCCACATCCTCCATCTCTGGAACAGAGGTTTCCTTTCCTTCAATTTCTCTCTTCATCACTGTCTCTCTTCTGTTGTATCTATACTCACTTCTTTCTCTCTATCCAGATTGAAACATTGTTATTTCAAACTACTACTCTTCCATCTTATTGTATCCCATTACACTTAAGCTCATTAGGAGCTGGCCTGCAATCTTATTAATCTTTTAAATAAGAGTTTCTGTATTTAAGAGTAATTAATAACAGTGAAATTTACTAGTAATTTCTGAGTGAAAACGGCTTCTACACTTTTTTTCTTTTTAAGAAATGGCAAGTAAACACATTGAATAAACCGAAGTAGAAAGACTGAAATAGTATTTTCTTGAAAAAACATTTCTTTATCCTTTTTTTTGTACTACTTCAAAAAAGGTTACCTTAAACAGTGCGTAAGTTCACTTTTGAGATGCTGATGTCTTTTTCCACGGATGTAAGACCACATTAGAGTGGTATAACTGGTCAGTTCAGTCGAAACTCAAACAGTGAACTTGGTTCACCTATTTTAGAAGTGTGTTTGTGAGAAACTGCATTTATCTCTTCATATTAGTTGAACACTTAACCCTCCTGGGCCTCCTAACAGCAGGCCTCTCAATGAACATGAGTGGTGTGACAGCATATTATTGACACTCTCCAGATGTTTGGTCAATAAATGGTTTCAATTACCTTGGGTCATTTCAAGTAAAGACTGTATTGTTTCTCATAATAATCCCATAGGGGCCGAACTGATGGTGAACAGAATGTCTCAGCTGTGTTGAATATTTACAGTAAACATCTTACCTGTTTCCTGCTCATAAAAAGCTGAGACTGTGGGATGATTTGCACTGTATTTGACCCCTGAATTGATCATTTAGAGTTGATATTGAAACAAACAGCCTTTAATAGAATCTACTGTTGTTATTGTTAACTAAACCTACTTATTCGATTTCAGTAATTGAAAAAAGCTGAAATAAAATAAATATTAGATGAAGTACTTATAAAGCTATAACAAAAAATAAAAAAATAAAGCTATATAGATATATTTAAAAGAACAAAAATTTGGTAGATAATAAAAAATTACATAACAAATAGTAAAACAACACTGCTAGATTCTATATTTGAATGTATTTTATGAAGAAAACAATGGTAGATACAGCAGTAAGTGCACAGTATTCCTTTGTCTGATAACAAAAGCAGGTAATGTGTGACAATGGTCATGTTTTATCTTCTGGACCCTTTCATAATGATGCTTGTGTATAATGACAAATTTACAAACAAAAAGTCAGGAAAAGTATTATTATTAGTGTGTTCATGGAAAACATGAAAATCATCAGTAAATGTAACGATACTTATAAAGTTTAATACTTATTCTAATTCTATGAGGATACCACAGCAGTAACGTTAACAGCGCAGATTATATAATTGAAATCAATTGCATAATGTTTTTTTTTTAAAGCTGATGAACAGCAATTCTTAATCTATCCTGCTTTAAAGAGCTTGAGAATTTCAAATGGCAGACAACATAACTGCAGCGTGCGCTTAGAATAAACATGTTATTGTGCTTTGGTCTGAACTCTATAGTAACTGTTCTTGGTGTGAATGGGACACAAGTTGTAAAAACAAATAGAACTCATTAAAAATGTAACGATACTTATAAAGTTTAATACTTATTCTAATTCTATGAGGATACCACAGCAGTAACGTTAACAGCGCAGATTATATAATTGAAATCAATTGCATAACGTTTTTTTTTTAAAGCTGATGAACAGCAATTCTTAATCTATCCTGCTTTAAAGAGCTTGAGAATTTCAAATGGCAGACAACATAACTGCAGCGTGCGCTTAGAATAAACATGTTATTGTGCTTTGGTCTGAACTCTATAGTAACTGTTCTTGGTGTGAATGGGACACAAGTTGTAAAAACAAATAGAACTCATTATAATCAATGATGCTGTCTACAACAGATGTGCCGCATATAGCGCCAATTCTATTTCTAATACAATATGCGTGCTTACATTACTTGCGACAACAAAACAAATAGATTTGGAACATTCATTTTGACGCATCTAGTGTAGACAGCCGTTGCATAGAGTCAGCAGACGTGCCTGGTGTAGACATAGTGTTAAGGTGCGGTAACATTAGCACTGATAAAGGTCAATGTATTTAGAATAGCAAGTTAGGGATCACTGGCCACGCAGAAGCAGCTTTATGTTGGTCAGCACGACAAATTAGAATGACTGAAATCTCTGTGGATGAAACATTTTCTTCCTCCTGTTGAATCTTCCAATCACACGGATTCCTATTGAAATGACTGTATTTCGTCCACGAGAAAATAAATGTACCTTTACTGGTGAGTAGCTCATCCTCTCTTCAAACCATCCTAGGGTCATCATGGTGACCTGACCAGGCAAGCTGTTTTTATTTCACTTACTGACATTAATAAAAAAATAATAATAATTTGATCACCATCTGTTCTAAAGAAAACAGAAGGACATGCTGAAGTGAAGTCTAAAATATTACAACACTGATGTCACTGATGGATGTGGTTTTGTTTTGGCCTGTTGCAAGTTAAGTACTAATTTGAGCCTCTTTGAGAAAAGAAGTGAAAAAAAGCAGCGAGAACTAACTGTAATGAATAACATCTGTGTCCACTGGGCCTAAAATCATTATTCATTAGCCACTAAAGGTAAATAACTAGTATAATATAGTTCAGTAAACGATATAACTGTGTGTTTATGATTCCAAAAATAAATATGATAACATTTTTTATGTGCATACATCATCCGCCCGGAACTGCTTCCGTTTACAACAGTGAGCGCAAGCTAGATTAAAGTGATTATTACATTTTGAATATGGATATTTTTCTTACAAAATCGCATTGTTTCGCTACAGAAGGCCTTTGTTCACCCCCCGGAGCAGTGTGAGACACTTTTTTTTATGGATGGGCACTTTATATTTCACTTTTTTTGGACTGAAGCACTGCAACACCCGCTGACTGCAATGATAGAGCTTGGAATAGCCAGGACAATTTTTAATCTAACTCCGACTGGATTTGTCTGAAAGAAGAAAGTCATACACACCTAGGATGGCTCTGGGGTGAGTAAAACACGGCCTAATTTTTATTTTTGGGTGAACTAACCCATAAGGTGGGGTTGACAGTTTTAAAAACAAAAAATAAAATTTTTAAATCAACTCTAAACAAAACTGGAAGCCAGTGGAGGGAATAGAGAATTGGGGTGATGTGCTCACGTCTGCGTGTAGTTTAATTAATCTCTGTTAAGACTGAGAATATCTGGTTTTCTGTGTTTCACATTTAAATAAACAGAAAAGATCTAGCTAGTGACAGCAGCTGTTAGTGGCTCATATAGATTTAAAACTCCAGTGTGGGATGAAAAACTATGTGATATGTATGTGTGTACATTCACTCTTCTGACACTGAGGGCCCACAGATGGCCAGTTCATTGGGTTGAGATGGATATGAGTGCACTGCTTCAATGATTAAATTAGATCAGCTTCCTGTTGTGCTACTGAGAGAATCATATTCAATTGTAACGAAACAATGAGCAGCCTTTCAGGACTAATGACTGAAGAAGTACTGTAACATGTATTGGGCCAGTGTGTGTGTGTTGTGGTCAGGTGTTTTTAGACTGCACTGTGAAGATTGTGTGCGATTTCATTAGCACCACTGCCTTTCTTTCTCCAGGCCAATGAGAACAGTTCTGACACTTAGAACAGTTACATTACAAGAGGCAGCAGCCAGAAATGGCAGATACACAAAATATTAAGCAGCACAACTGTTTGTAACTTTGATGATAAGACAAATTGTTTCTTGAGCACCAAAATCAGCATTAGAATGATTTCTGAAGGATCACGTGACACTGAAGACTGGAGTAATGGCCGCTGAAAATTCAGCTTTGCCATCACAGATATAAATGACATTTTAAAATTGATTCAAATGGAAAGCAGTGATTTTATATTGTAATAATATTTAACAATATTATTGTTTTTTTTACTGTTTTTGATCAAATAATGCAGCCTTGGCGAACACGGGATTTCTTTCAAAAATGTTACAAAAAATCTTAATGACACCAAATTTTTGAACAGTATATATATGTATAATATACTGCATTAATTTTAAAGATTAAGTTAAAGATGAACTTTTCATTGTTCTTTTGTAGAATTCTTTTAAGATTTTCATAAGCATTTTTACAAGTTACAGAGCTCAAAAGATACTTAAACTTTAACCCAGGGTATATCTGTAATTTACTTTCTTTCACATGTGTGTAGACATTGTTTATCAGTGTTGATTATCAGCACATTAATGTGATTGTATGCCGAACAACTCAACACACAATTACGATCTAAATTAACCATAACTTACCAAAATGTGATTAATGATTTCAATTCTTAAGGCAAACAGAAAAAGATGATTAAAATATATATATAAAAAAAAAATATATATATATATATATATTATGAATCACAACCTGACTTTTGATGGAAAGACACCAGCACTCTTTATTCCGTTAATAACCTTAGCCATAAAAAGAAATGAGAAATAACGGCTCCACATTCTGTACATAACTGAAGCTCATTTCCGATGTAAAAAGCTAGTGTCATTTGTTAGAAACAGGATGCGTGCACTTTCAGAGCGTGGTTAAACTGCACACCACAAATGTGGTTCGCTGCTTTAGTTGTCGTGCAAACTGTGGATTTGGAAATCTACAACCATTCTCTCAGACTACAAGTATTGTCTGACTGTATAGATGATTATTTTACCTTCATTCAAGTTTTCCCTCCCTGAATTGTTTTCATGCTTTTACAATATCTGCTACTATGGTGTAAGGTTTACAAGGAGGTCATTTTCAAGATCACGGTTTATAACACAATGCCATATTTAATTTCTTGCACATTCGCAAAACGTTTAAAAATATACAGTGGTGTGAAAAAGTGTTGGCCCCCTTCCTGATTTCTTATTTTGTTTGCATGTTTGTCACACTTTAATGTTTCAGATCATCAAACAAATTTAAATATTAGTCAAAATAACACAAGTGAATAATCAGACCTGAGTGCGGCTAGAGTTGTGATAAACCACAGTTTTAACAGGGGGGCAAACACTTCTTCACACAGGGCCATGTAGTTTTGAATTTTGTTTTCCCTTAATAATAAAAACCTTCATTTAAAAACTTCATGTTGTGTTTACTTGTGTTATCTTTGACTAATATTTAAATTTGTTTGATGATCTGAAACATTAAAGTGTGACAAACATGCAAAAAAATAAGAAATCAGGAAGTACTGTACACTTTTTCACACCACTGTATATAGCACTACTAGTCAGTTTAACTCAGTGACTCCACTTACGCCAATGCTGCAGAATAGATGTAAGTTGTATTTTGATCAAATGAAGAAGAATGAATCATACAGACCACAGTCCAAAACAGAGACAGTGTCATATAGATCCATTGTGCGCTGATACAGCATTTACACTCACATTCTCACTTCTTATGTACCTAGACAGTAAGACACCAAATGTAACTCTCATAGGTCTCACTTCCTCTTAACTCTACCTGTTCAGTCTTTGCATTTTGGTTATGATCCTCTTGTGTGTGTCCTTTCTCTGACTGATCGGTCCAGCTTTCTCTCATTTGAGTCTCCATGCAAATGGATCAATGGAAAGTTGACTTGTTGTTCCATCCAGTGGGCTACTGTCAACAGCTTCCAGTCCTGTAGTGCCTGACCAATCAGCTGCAGGCTGATGGGAAGACCTCTGCGTGAGAGGGCTGTTGGTACCGTGACAGCAGGCAAACCTGTGTGTGAAGATCATGTACTGTAAATACACTGAATCCCAAATACACACATACATAGGATTTATTTTGGCTTAGAAAAGATTAGAAAAAGATGAATGTATTTTTTTTTGTCGGTCGGTTCATTGATCCATTAAAACTCAATTGTGAATTTGTTTATACTGCTTCAGGAAAAGACCCTACTCAGAGGGTCACATTTAGCTGGAGGTCTCATGCCCTTCTTGGTTGTTGTTGCCACGCAAAACTCCCCGACTGACCTCAGTAAGGTTATTTCGCCAGTCAAATCAGGTGATACAAATCACATTTGCACAGGTAAACCAGATTAGCCTTCAAGGACATGCAAAGGATGCACCTCTATGGAACCTTCTTGGAATTAAGCAGAGTAATTTCTCTCTCAAATCCACTTCCTGTGCATACCTGCCATGTTGACAGGCTGGGTGAAGACATCCTCCTGAGCACTGCGCGTTCGGTTGTCTTCCTGTATGAAGTCAGTGTAGCGCGCCGCATCGCTCAGCGTTGTGGGTGTCAGGAGAACGTCAATGCCAGAGCGGAACACATTTTTAAACTCTTCAGCAATAAGACGCCGCATTTGTTGAGCCTTCACAAAGTAACGCTCGTAGTTTCTGAAAAGACAGGGAGTGTAATGTGAAGATTTGAAACGCTGAGCTCTGTAACACCTCTATGAGAGCAAAACCAAGACACAGCTGCGTAAAAACACACGACTGCACTGTAGGGTTAAATTTACACCGAAATCTTTGCAAATTGAAGATAATGTGAACAGATCATGATAAAATTTTGGAAGTGCTACTTGTTTTTAGTAAAAAAAAAAAAAAAGGTATATAAATAAATAAATACAATACAAAACAGTGCAACCCTACAGCTTTAGCTTCAAACTTTGGCATATTGTAATTTCTGTGTAAGTGATAGACATTTATTTTTAGCAGACAATTTCTTACCCAAATTACTTGAAGAAAGTGCATGTCATGTGCTACAATAACTTCTTCAGGTATCTAAGGCTAAATATCTAAAAGGGGTGAGAACCAGAAGGGTATAAGTGACATTTCACCAACTTTACAGGAGGGCCAAAACAAAAATTTACCATAGTTTGATCTGACTTTGTGTACTGATTTCAATTGTTTATAATAAAAATTTGTACACACATGGATGACAGTCTACTTATTGAACACTATTTTAACATTTATTCAGAAAAAAATTATAATTTTGTTTTGGCACCAATGTTTTATTCCATTTCATGTATAAAAACGAGCACATCTGATGACAATATGAAGAAAGCATTACATTAATGAGTTTAAAACAAATAATCTAATTGTGATAAAATGAAAAATCACGTAAAAAGTCCTAATATTAAATTAGTTAAATGAATGTGATTAATTTTACTAAAATAGTAATCCCAGCCTGCCACTTAACTATTTGGCCAATGGGTGATTGAAAAGCCTTTACAGATGCCTTCCCTAGTGAAAAATAAATATACAAAAATGTATTTGAAATACATTTATTTCATGCTAAGTATACTACAAATACATTTACATATTATTAAACTGGTATACTTAAGGTCTGCTAAACTGGAACAACTAATTTTGTACTTAATGCACTTTAATTGTAAGAAAGTAGTGCTGACGTCCAACTAAAGATATACTGATATACTTTTAGGCTTAATATTGAGAAATGTCCATTGTGCACAAGTAGCACTCCAAATAAAGTTGAATTAGCCTATAATTTTTATATTGATATAAGTATAGAGTGATATGTCAGTAAACAGACAATGAATAAAGCAAATAAAATGTTAATAGATTTGAACTAGTATGAAATAAATGTACTTTTAATACACTATATTACTATTTTTCTAGGGTTTGTAATAAAAATATGATAGCAAATAGCTGAATGATACTGAAGCAATGAATTGCATAACTAATTGTTAGTAACAATAATAATAATAATCCCTTCTCTGCATTCTCTCTCTTGTGGCTAAGCAGTAACAGAGTGCCTATATGATATACCATTAAAATGTAAGTTATATTATAGGTTACTACCTGCTAGCTAGCTAAACCTCACTGACATTGAATACTGGATATTTTAATTTTCTCCATCATCCAGTTCTTTGTCACAAAATAAGCTTAATAATACATCTTCAGTGGTTAAAAACTGCAGTCTTCTCATGGTTGACCTACCAGGCTTACTTGTTGCGTCAGCCATTTTGACTCATGTGCTAGCCACCGGCTTTATGCAGGTTTCACACTGGACGCGCAAGCAGAACAGAGGCAAGCCAGCGCAGAAGCGGCGCGTATGCCGAGCGGGAGCAGCTGAACCGCACACCTCACTGACATTGAATACTGGATATTTTAATTTTCTCCATCATCCAGTTCTTTGTCACAAAATAAGCTTAATAATACATCTTCAGTGGTTAAAAACTGCTGTCTTCTCATGGTTGACCTACCAGGCTTACTTGTTGCGTCAGCCATTTTGACTCATGTGCTAGCCACAGGCTTTATGCAGGTTTCACACTGGACGCGCAAGCAGAACAGAGGCAAGCCAGCGCAGAAGCGGCGCGTATGCCGAGCGGGAGCAGCTGAACCGCAGCTTGTGTACTGCAAATACAGACGAGTATCGTTCATTCGGTCACGATTTTCAGGTGTTCTCCGACAACTGTCTGTCATGTTATGAGCTTTGGTTTATGATGTGGGCAGCATACTCTGCTGTGACTCGGCCGTGTTCCCCTCTGTCCCTTTTTATTTTGGGGTAAAAAGCTCCCCTGCTGTTAGGTCTAAAGGCACAATAATTAACATAATAATTAATAGATGGCTGACTTTTCCATTTGTTGACATGACATGTTTGTCAGATGGTAAATATCATTATGTTGGGTGTCAATCTTAGAGATAATCACCATACTTATAATGAAACCATCATATTTAAAAACATGCTAATAATCATATCAGATAATAAAATATAATTTGTTGTTACTACTGTAAATATATATAAAATTAGTATGGTATTTACTTCAGTGCTTTCAGAATCTTTACTTTTTAAAATGATTTTGTTTCTGTATTTTAAAATATATTTTTATATTAACATTTTAATGACAGTATATTTACAAAAAATAATTAATAAGCAGAACAACTTTGCTAAGGTGGTTGTTTTGAACAAGTATTAACTTAGACATTATTTAAAAAACATTATTTTATCTAAAGTATTTGTATCAATACTGTGTGACTGCCTTATGCCCCATGCTTTTTACCCCATGTGGGGTAAAAGACCCCCCTTGCTACCTCATACATTTATACGATTTTTAAACAAAAACCACTTGTATGATTTATTTTCACACAAAATCTGTTGCTCCATACATTTTTTAATACAAATGATATTTTTTCTGAAATCATACATTATGGGCGTAGTGAAAAGCTAATTTTTTTCTTAAGGTGTGCCTTTAGCCCTGTTGTACGGTGTACCCTATTTTGTTTGTTTTTCATATGGTGATTGTGAAATGCGAAACACTTCACTTGCATGATTTAATGGTGAAATGTGCTATTTTTCATGTTAATCAGGTCAATTTTGATCAAGAAAAATTCACTGTGGCTTTAATTTAGCATAAGCGGTGCAGCAAAAATAGACTCTGTGCCGAAACGATCGTGGCACTGCCGCTTCTGCTCTGCTCCTGCTATGTGCTGCCTCTGCATGCGGTGTGAATGCTCTAATCTGTTAACATGGGCGCCGAAAAAATACTGCTTACGCGTGTGGTGTGAAACCGGCGTTACCCTCCATACATTTCTCAATGCCAAAGTGGCTAAAGTGCTGTTATGCCCTTTTGGCTCCAACTGGCTTGGTATTATCAGTGTCAAGTCTTTTGGTTTCTAATGAATAACTCCAAAATGATTATTCACTTATGTCCTTTTGGCAGTAGAAAGAGCTCATCAAGAGCTTCCATTTGATATAGGCTATATATATCTCCATTTCACCCAAAATGTCACTTACGCCCTTCTGGTTCTCACCCCTCGCTATGTATTACCGTTGTTGGTAGGATTTTTTATGTTTTTGAAAGGAGTCTCTTATTCTCACCAAAGTTGCATTTTTCTGAACAAACATACAGTAAAAAAAGAATATTGTAAAATATTACAATTTAAAATAACTGTTTTCTATTTAAATATATCTTAAAATGCAATTTATTCCTGTTATGGCAAGGCTGAATTTTCAGCAGCCAATCTTCACTGTTACTTTAGTTAATCAATGTAATGCATCCTTAATAACCTATTAGTATGTTAAAAAATAAAATTATTTAAGATTAATAAATGCTTTAGAAGTACTTTTAATTGTTAATTCATGTTAACTAATGCAGTTAACTAAGGTTAACAAATGGAAACGCTAGTTACGCATGTAACTGTGATTCTGTGAATTCCGGATGACCACCAGAGGCAGTGTAAACACTATGGATTATCGCAGCGCCAGCTAGATAGGTCGAGAGAATATACCAACAAAGTCACGTAGTGATGTATGCTGAGCCCTGGGGGGTTATAAGCCACCGTAGCTCAGCACTCTGCCTCGTTACGCCTTTCTAGCGCATTCTGAGTGACCAAGAACTCTGGCGGTCATCCGGAATTCACAGAACCACAGTTACATGCATAACTAGCGTTCTGTTTCATTCCTACTAACCGCCAGAGGCAGTGTAAACACTATGGATGACACATACCAACATAGTCATGAGGAATGCCACCCACCTGATGAAAATTAAGGCCGCTCCTGAAGAACCGCAGAACTAACGGCATGGATGAGCAGCAACATTGACTTTATAAAACCAGGCAAACGTGCATGGAGAAGACCAGGTAGTGGCAGTGCAGTTATCCGACAAGGAAACTCCTCTTAAAACAGCTCATGAAGATGAGATGGCCCTAGCGGAATGGCAGGTTAGTCTCAAGGGCAGTGGCCTCTCTGCTGCCTTGTAAGCCAGTGTAATGGTCTCCACTATCCAGTTTGACAATCTCTGCTTCGACACTGGAGCACCTTCCTTCACACCACCATAGTAAACAAATAACTGGTCTGACTGTTGAAATTGAGCAGTAGAGATCACATACCACTTCAAGGCATGTACAGGACACAAAAGTTGGGTACTTGAATCCGACCCTGATGAAGTCTGAAAAGAGACCAGTTCAATGTGCTGGTTTATGAACTGAGGAAGAAGGACTTTCGGAAGAAAAGAAGGATTGGGTCGTAGAACCACCCCGGTATCATCCAGCAACCAACGCAAGCACAATTCATTAACAGACAGCGCGTGCAACTCTTCAAGAACATCCATTTAATGTCAGTGCTTTGCAAGGGCTCAAAATGGGATGAGCAAAGGAATGTAAGCACAAGTGGCAGATCCCACACAGGGAAGTGAGGAGTCAGAGCAGGGTTCAGACGTTGTGCACCCTTCAGAATACTGCAGACAAGACTGTGAGATCCAAGAGAAGATCCACCAACTGGAGCATGATATGCAGCAATCGCAGCGACGTAAACTTTCAACGTGGAAGCTGCCTTGCCCTCCTCCAGTAAATGTTGAAGAAAGTTTAAGATGCTCGGTATGTCACATGTTGCAGGATCAAGCCCCCACTCCCCACACCATGCAGAAAAAAGCTTCCAACAGGAAGCATAAATCTGACGTGTGGAAGAAGCCCTGGCATTAGAGATGGTATGGATAACCGCAGGGTCACAATGCTCCAGAGAAGGATTTAACCCAATGGCCAGACCCAAAGCTGCAGACGAGCTGGATCCGGATGCCAGACCCTTGCTTCCAGCTGGAAGAGGAGGTCCTTCCTGAGGGGAAGTTTCCACGGATTGCCTGTCAGAAGTCTCAGCAACAAAGGAAACCATGGTCTGGCTGGCCAACGTGGTGCCACGAGTAGCACTCAGTACCTGCACAGGGAGATCCTGTGTAACGTCTCCCATAACAGAGGGATAGGTGGGAACGCATATAGTAGGCAGTTCGGCCATTCGTGAGACAGTGCATCCTGGCCGAAGGGACTGGACACTTCCGTCCTTGAGAACCATAAACTACAGTGAGTGGTCATCTCTGAAGCAAAAAGATCCACTTCCGCTCTTCCAAATCATAGCCAGATCTCCTGCACTACATCTGGATGAAGTCTCCATTCTCCTGGATGTACTAGATCCCTGGAAGAAGCGTCTGCTATCTGGTTGCACACTCCTGGAATATGAGCTGCCCTCAGTGAAGCGAGTCATGGCTGACACCATGTCAGGATCTCGTGAGTAAGCTGTAGAGACCTGCAAGATTTTGTGCTGCCCTGGTGGTTCAGATGGAACACTGTTGAGGTATTGTCGGACCGAACGAGAACATGGCGGCCTGCCAAGACTGGCATGAAATACTTTAAAACTAAGAACACGGCACGTAGTTCCAGCAGATTGATATGTTCTGTGGCCTGGGTCGGTGTCCAGCGCCCGCAAATACCTCTCAGATTCCATGTTGCCCCCCACCCTGTGAGGGTGTCTGTTGTGACCAGTTCCCGACGAGAGGGAACAACACCCAGGGGCACTCCTGCCATCAGAGACTCTACCTGTCCCCACTGCCTCAACGCACGAATGCAACGGTGAGAAATTACAACCAGCCAATGGCAATGTCTGGTGGGATCTAGCCGCAAACTGTTGTTCCATAACTGTAGTGGTCTGAGGTGGAGTAAACCCAGGGGAATCACCACTGTGGCTGCCGTTAACATCCCTATTAGTCGCAGGACCACCTTGTACTGCAAAGACACACCCTGGCGAAAGCGAGCCAAAAGTTGCAGAATGTTTGTCACACATTCCTGAGACAGGGAGGCAGACATTAGGTGGGAATTCAGGGTCATTCCTATGAACGTAGTGGTCTGTGTTGGAATAAGACAGCTCTTTTTCTCGTTCACAGTAAAACCCAACTTCCGCACATGTCTCAAAAGTAGTCTGGAGTCTTGCACAGCCTGCTGTTTCGTGGGGGCACAAAGAAGCCAGTTGTCCAAATAGGGCAGAATATGCATACCTCTTATCCAAAGAGGAGAAAGAGCTGCATTCATACACCTTGTAAAGACGCGAGGAGCAAGGGAAAGCCCGAAAGCTAGCACTTTGAACTGGTACGCTTGATTCAGGAAACTGAAACGCAGAAACGTTCTGTGATGAATGGGAATTGTCTCAAAATGTCTCAAGCTTTATGTGTGTGACTTTTAGTGGTCGTGTAGGGGCACTGACGGGGTCCCCCTGGCAACTGTCGATGAGGTGGCCGAAAAACTCTCGCATCCTCAGTAACACGAGACCTTTGAGGGGACTGTGACTGAGGTGTAGCGTGCCGGCGGAAACGTTGCTCCGATGTGGCATAGTGATGACGGGTCTGAACTGTTGGCATCCTAAAGGTAGGGTTGCGCTGCACCTGCGTCAGCTGACGAGTGGCCTCAGACAGCTTTACCCTCTTTTCCAACAGTTCCGGAACATTAGGACCAAAAAGATGCCCGGGAACAAATGGAAGATCTCTTAAGGTTTTCTTACAGTCCTCAGGTTGCCGTGCTTGGGCAAGCCACACTTGGTGGCGGGCTGCCAGGAGCGTGGCTGTAAGACTACCCAGCTCGCGGGTCACATGGCCCATTGTCAAGAGAGCAGTTTGCAGAAACTGTGAAATATAGGGATCAACATTTGCTGGTTCCAACGTACTGGTGGCAGCAAGAAGTAACTGGCAGATTGTGTTTTCCGCATGAGTAATGTAGGCAACAGACTCGTATGCCTTTTTTAGTAGGAAATCCATACGACCACATTGAGCACTGGGACATCGCACATTCCCTCGTAGTGCCTCGTCAGGAGACACCACCAAAGCTGCAACAGGCAGCTCTATCTCCGGAGCACGACTCACCCCGATGGAATATGCTTCAGCCATAGATGCTAGCATCCAAGCAATCTTTGAGCACCGCTTAGGCGGACCAGAACCAGTGAGGGCATTTGAAAATTCAGCCACAAAATCTTTACATTGTGGCATGGCGAAAGATGCCACAACTTCTGGCCTGTCTGAAAAAAACATTTGTTTGGGTAGACTGGACTGGTGACTCATCAAGTCCTAGACGAGCAATTGCCATTCGAAAGTACAGCCAAAGTATCATCGGAAGAGGACTGGGCCTGTCCAGATGACTGAACTGACCCTCCACTAGACCCCTCTGCTGCTGGATAACCAGTGAAAACATCCTGAGGAGATGGTTGTGCAGCAACATCTACAGCATATCCGTGATCACGAAAAAAAGAATCTGAAGCACTCGTAGAAAGCACATCCATATCAGAATGATGTGAAAAACAAGGGGAATCGAGAGACTCTTCCCCCCATTCTGAACATTCTTATCCTCCTGTGTCATCTTCACAGGTGTAGCAGATGTGACAGGCTGAAGTGATGTGACATGTGGCCAAGTATGGTGACCCATACTTGGAATTAGTGCTCTGCATTTTAACCCATCCAAAGTGCACACACACAGCAGTGAACACACACACACACCGTGAGCACACACCCGGAGCAGTGGGCAGCCATTTATGCTGTGGCGCAGTTGGGGAGCAGTTGGGGGTTCGGTGCCTTGCTCAAGGGCACCTCAGTTGTGGTATTGAAGGTGGAGAGAGCGCTGTACATTCCCCCCCTCCACCTACAATCCCTGCCAGTACGAGACTCGAACCCGCAACCTTTGGGTTACGAGTCCGACTCTCTAACCATTAGGCCACGACTTCCCCCTAGAAGCAAGTGAAGCAGGCGTTTCAGCTCTGCCATCTCTGAAGAAAGCACAGAAACCGTCTTAGAAAGGGAATTTTCCTCAACATGCGAATGTTTATCACTTCGTGATGTGGCCCTCTTCTTAGGCCCTGTCCACACGAACGCGATTATTTTTAAAACCACAGCTTTTTCTATGCGGTTTGGCCGTTCATCCACACGCAAACGCAGCACCAGGTTACTGAAACCGAACATTTTTGAAAACGCCTGCCAGGGTGAAGATTTTCAAAAACTCCGGTTGCAATGTTGTCGTGTAGACGGCGAAACCGGATTTTTTGGCTTGTGACGTTGGCGCATGTGCTGTTATCTCCGCCTACTGGAAACTTTTTCAGGCTTCTGATTGGCCAACATGGCTTTACGGTTGAGATTATATCGCCACCTGTTGGTTTGGCATGCTCTTGACAGTGCTTCATAGCATGCGTTTGCGTTTTCATGTGGACGGAGATTTTTTTTAAAACGGAAGAAGGAAAATCTCAGTTTATAAAAATACCCGTGTACGTGTGGACATGGCCTTATATGGGAGGGGAGTGCCGGCTGCCGCGGACGCCTTGCGCTTCCGAATTCGCGAAGGGGCTACATCCAACTGCTCGAGTTTCACCGTTGAATTAGCGTCTAACTCAGCAAGACAGAGCCGTCGTTCCGACATAGGTAAAAGCCTGCAGTGCAGAAACGGGCCCGTGAGAGCCTCTCTCAGATGTTGGACACCCAAACATGACGGGCAGATGTCATGACCGTCGTCCGGGAGAAGATTATTAGGGCACAGCTTACAAGTCAGTGGAAAACCAGTGGCAATCGAGCTGTGAGCCATAGTTACTCGCTAATAACACCCTCGGATAGCACCGTAAGTTTTAAGTTAAGCGGGATGATGGTAACAACGAAGACAGGCAGGAAAAATGAAAACAGTTATTTTAAATAGTAAAAATATTACCGTTTTTGCTGTATTTAGGATCAAATAAATGCAGGCTTGGTGAGCAGAAGATAATTCTTTAAAAAACATTAAAAATCTTACTGTTCAAAAACTTTTGACTGGTATGTTAGCCTATAGTTTGAAGTAAAAAATATTAATATTAATAAGGAGAGATTTATTTGACAATGATTTCACATTTCCTGTTTGTATGAAGGCTAAATACCAATAAAAGGTGAACATTTATTTATTTGCGCCATTTTTTCCTAAAATATTATATCGTTTTATAGGAGTAAGTTTCATAGAGTTGGCAAATTAATTTTTCATAAGTTTGTAGGTACAGACATCTGTTGTGGCCGTTCTTGGTCATTTTTATGAGGCTTTTTTAATAGTGTTCATATCGATATCGGAATTATATCGTATCGACCGAAATTAAGAAATATATCGTGATATAAATTTTGGCCATATCGTCCAGCCCTATATACACGATTCCCTCGGGTGAATCGACAGGTAATGCCAACAAGTATCTCACGAAAAAAGGAAAATATATCTAAAATGGCCGACGGATTGAACCGAAGGGCACAGAGTATAACATAAATTCAAGGAAAAACACTCAGAATAGTTCATAGATAAGTCAACGGGAGACCGTTAACTTACTGTCGCGGAAAACACCAGCCACCGGATAGCACCGAGAGGCATAGAGTGTAACCGACGAAGCAATATAGACTCAAGTAGAAAATCAAAAACTCACTGCTAAATATACTCTAAATCCGTTGGAGTGGCATAGATGCACACTGACACAGCTTGTGAGGACGATATCTCGCTGCTCTAGTAAGCTGCACTTGACAGCGCGACTATATCACTCAACCTATCTCAACCAGGCGAGAAAGCAAAAGATGGAGAGTGCTGAGCTATGGTGGCTTATAACCCCCCAGGGCTCAGCATACGTCACTACGTGACTTTTTTGGTATATTCTCTCGACCTATCTAGCTGGCGCTGCGATAATCCATAGTGTTTACACTGCCTCTGGCGGTCAGTAGGAATGAAACAGAACTTATTGTAAAGTGTTATCATCAAATCTTACTGACCCCAAACTTTTGAACAGTTGTCTAACTGTAAAAGTTTTGTTGATAGAAGTGGTCAGAGCTTAGGGGTAAGCAAGCGTAAGTTACTTACAACTAGGGATGTGCCGATACGAGTATCGGTACCAAACGGTTCACGGGGCAAATTCCAAATGGAATGATCATCACTATCCCCTTGGAGTGGGGACTTTGGAGTGAGCAGGGCACTGTGTGCCATTATGTAATAATTTGGAATGCACTTGGCAAAGCGAGGGACGTAATTTACTCATTATCTTCAGCTGGCATGTTCCCGTGACAACGCAGCAGCAAGGTGTCCGTCAGCAGATTCGCTGATGGACACCGGCATAAAACAAATATACATTTTATATTTTAAAAAGTTTTATATATATTAGTTTTATATATTATATAGCATATTTTAAAAACTTTTTAAAATATAAAATATATGTTTATTTGCAACAGTTATGCTAACAACAATAAAAAGACATTTATGACAGTAAAACATCTGCTGACGGACACAGTGCTGCGTTGTCACGGGAACATGCCAGCTGAAGATAATGAGGAAATTACGTCCCTCGCTTAGCCAAGTGAATTTCAAACGACTACATAATGGCACACACGTGCTCTGCTCACTCCAAATTCCCCACTCCAAGGGGATAGGGATGATCACTTCCATTTGGAATTTGCCCCGTGAACCGTTCGGTACCTATACTCATATCGGCACATCCCTACTTACAACACAATTTACCAAGTTTTGTACATCTTTAAAGAAAGATTGCGTGTGAGAGAGGCTATAAAGACTTTGAATTAACAAGATTTAAACGGATCTGAGACAATAGTGGTTCTCTTTTTGAGGCTCTCACGATTTCAGTAGGAAGTAGTTTCCTGACAGAATTCTACTGCGAACCACATTGTTGAAGCCTTCACGTCGTGTGGTGGTGTACATGGCATCTGTGGAGCTGTCGACTGTACTACGATGGCCTGAGGACAAAAAGGGACATTTTTAGAAACAGCACTTATCAAAACTCAAATGGAGATGTTAAACTTTTATTTTGTAATTGTAGCTTTAAAATAACCCCGACATTTTAAATCCATCATGTTTGCATGTATGTGCATCATGTGTTATAAGACATGTTTAAGCTTTATGTACCGTATTCAAGTCCATCAAAACGTGCCATGTTGGATGCAACCTCACAGCAACACAGGACGTGGTAACAGACAATAGAGTGTTGTGTGTGTGGCAGAGATACTTCCTGTACCCGCGCCCCCGCCTGCTCAAACATGGCTGCAACTCGACTCCACTGGGCCAGAGTGTCTGTAGACAGGCCCGGGGCGTGATATTCCTAAAATCATAGAAACTCTATTACAATATCATACAAACATAGGTTAATCTTACAATCTTATAATGAAATGTATGGGTCCTATTTCACCCAAAAATCAGAAAAAAGGAAGTCTATTTTAATGACATTATTATTTTTGTCACATTATTGTGCCTCAAATTCTCCTTACTATAAAAATAAATAAAAAAACAGTATACAGTAATGTCAATTTCATTACAGAATTACAGTAATCCATGCAGCATGAATTAAATTTAGAAATAATTATTACCATGATATATATATATATATAGATTGCAATTTACAAATTGACTTATGTAATTTAGGCATTTTTTCCACATTATAGTAACAAGAATTATATGCTTTCACATTATAATATGCTACAAAGGCAAAATAAAATAGGCTTTAACTTTCTTCAAGCAAAATATTTTTAAACAATTATTTAAAAATAATCAATATAATAAATATTAATATTTCTTAATTAAATAATATATATATTTAAGTCAAAATTTAATCTCAATAATTATTATATTTTTATATTAACGTAAAATGGATTTTCACTTTCATTATCTAAACATAAAATTTTGGACATATGATATTTTGATATGATAATAATTTGTCCAGCTTTAAAACAATGCTTGTTTGAATCATTGCGTTACCAGCCTACACCCTTCTGCTGTTAGCCACACTGAGCAGTCCCAGTGGATGGTCTGAACGCAGCTTTACCTTTGGTATACCGACACATATGTCTCTAATGTCAAAGTGTTCAGGAAGGCTAGGTGGGGTGCTGGGTGCCTGGACAGTTGTTGAGTCTCTCTCATCTGGGCCCTGCAGAATCCCTGAAAAACAGAACCATCCGAAAACATAAAGTACATATTTAAATCAGTGATCCTCAAATGTTAATCTCACACTCAAGCAGATGTCATACTCAAGACAGTGGCAGCATCATGGACACTCCTAGTCATGATTCCTGGCACATCCATTGAGTTGACCAGAGGGATGAGTCCGTGACGAGAGAGCAGGCCGTAAGTGGGTTTCAGAGCCACAACCCCACAGAGAGAACCAGGGTTTCGTGTAGAGCCTCCTGTATCAGATCCCAAGGCTCTAAAAGGAAAGACGTGTAGAGCAGATCAGATATATGTAAACATATTATCTGAAGCCTCATGTAATAATGTTTTTTACATACATAACTCACGGTGTGCACGTGGACACCTATTAATCAAATGCAGAGCACTACATTGCTACGCAAATACATTTTGTTCAATTAGGCACCAGTAAAGGCTCACAAGGACCAAAATTAGAAACGTGTTTCTGTATATCTACATCTGTTCTTAAAATAATGCTAAAATATTGAATTATATGATATATTATTTCAGATATATACAGAACTATTCCTCTGCCCTCATCTTAGAGCACATGCTCAAATATATGAACTAAGCTTTATGAGCATGCTTGTATTGAAGCAAAAGTCCAGGCATATATTGACTATTAAATATAGCTTGCGTGATATTATAGAGAGTTTAACACTCACAGGAAGCTGCTGAGAGATGCCACTGCTGCAGCACTACCTCCTGAACTTCCTCCTGCGATTGCCCAGTCAGAATCTAGATCTTCTGTGCTCTGCTCACGGTATAGGGTTGTGTAGCTCCATGGGTTACGAACTGGACCAAACACCCCATCTGTACTTCCAGCTCTTAAGAAAGACGCGCAGACATTAGCATAATCTATTGGTTTTTATAAATTATTTGCACTACAGATTAAACGTTCGGGTTGGTACATTTTTTTAAATCTTTTTAAAATACAGTAAAAGCAGTAATACTGCGGAATATTATTACAATTTAAAATAACTGTTTTCAAACTGAATATATTTTAAAATGTAATGCATTACTGTGAATGCAAAGTTGAATTTTCAGCATGTGACATTGAAGCTTCAATGTCACATGATCTTTCAGAAATAATTCTACATGCTGATTTGGTGCTCAAGAAACATTTCCTAATGTTATCAATATTGAAAACAGTTGTTCTGTTTAATATTTTTTCAAAATTGTGATACATTTTTTCAGGGGTCTTTGATGAATAGTGAAAGTTCAAAAGAACTGAAATATATATGTTTTAAACACTATAATGTAACAAATCAGCTCATGAGGAAATATGAATAATTAATCATAACTAGTTATAATTAATTATGAATATTTTAGATCCGCTGTAGATATTTAGCTGATCTCTCAGGGTCAACCGTCTTGTCAATTCTAAGAACGTTAATTTTCTGGTTAAGGGAAATAACTTCCTTACTGTACAATTCTACAAAAGCTTGTAGCATAAATCTGCATGATTAAGTGACTCAGTTATGAGCAAACAATGAACCACGTCAAGTGTGATACAAGTAAGGTTTTATTAACCACATAAACACTTAAACTAGTCTAACATACTACATAAACACATACACTGGTCTAACATACACATACACACACACACAC
>NW_015505183.1:3123889-3124338 GCF_001515645.1 Sinocyclocheilus grahami
TCAGATTCTTAGTTCAAACACACCTTTGTAAAAAGGTGCCAATGATACCTCATGTATCAATTAATAAGGCTAAGTTTGATACTTGCATGTCTCATCTGTCTGAAAGAGAGGTTTGATGTAATCTGAAGTTTCCAGTTGATCTTTGCTGAATTTGGGTCGATGAAAAGAACCAGTCTGAGTCAGAGAATCTTGGTGAAATGGAAAGGTCGAGGCCGAAACCTGGCACGAGCTTAGGGTTTCCGGGTGCGTATCTCTCACATCCTCTCAGAATTAAAACAAACCATCGACTCCACGGGGGTCCCTGGTGTGGGCCTTTAAGGTCGGAGAAGAGTCACGCCTCTCAAGGTGGGCTCGTCCAATGAGAGATAAAGAAATTCCAAGCGGGAGGTGGCAATTGCTGGAGGGCTTTATGACCCTTTGTCTCTAAGCATGGTAATTTGCAAATGGAC
>NW_015505183.1:3124493-3125888 GCF_001515645.1 Sinocyclocheilus grahami
TGATGGCTTTTTCCAGTGGCGCTTGGTGTCTAGCAGCTGTTAGAGCCTCTGTGAAGACTGGTGATTTCCTTCTGTCGCACCATTCTTTGAGGTTCTTTGCATCCGTTCTGTGCTTTCTCTCGTTGAGCAGGTGTCAGTTCTCTGCAGAATTCTGTGACTTGCAGTTTCAGCTCATTTACCTCCTGTCTGAGGCCCTTGAGGGTGTGGGCCGAGGAGAGGATGATGCTGGTCAGGTGTTCACTTATGTCGCAGTCTCGCTGTTCCTATCTTTGCCATTGCAGGTCGTTGGCTGCTTGGAGCTGAAGGATATCCATTACAGTGCTCTGCTAAGTGTCCAGGTGGTCCTGGTGAGCTGGCAGGGCTGGATGTCTGTGGAATGTCTGCGACATACTGGCACACTTGTGGGAACACCAGAGAGAGAAAGGGGCAAGACAAATGCAAGTGCGTCCAGAGGTGTTAAACTATCTCTATGGGGAACGGCTGTGTGGGCCATGTAAGGGATGAATAGCAGGTGAGAGGCAGCTAGTGAGGTAGGGTGCTATGTTTTTGTGTTCGTGAACACAAAGAGAGAGTTTGAGTAACTTTGTTGAGGGGGCCGTTAGCAGGGGTCAGCTGATGACCGGGCTATACATGTAGTCAAACTATTACTTAAAGCACTGATGGTTCACGAGTTTGGTCACTATGATGAAACTGACATAAAATAAGATGAATTCAAAAAAAGAGAAAAAAAAGAAAAGGAAGATTTGACCTATTTTAGTTGTTTTGCTAAGAGATATGGCTAAGCAGGTGTCACTTGTGGGTGATGCTGCAATAGACTTCATAAACCTAGGGTTAGACTGTTAGCTAAACCAGCAGGGACCCACCAAATACCTCATCAAAAGAAAAAGATACAGTGGGAATTGTTCCTAGTTCTATCTTGACCTACATTGTGTTGAACAGTAGCTGCCCTTCAATGTATTAGGTCTGGCACTGAGGAGTGAGGAGAAAGTAGAGAGGAAACAGGGATTAGCCTACTAATCACCTGTATAACTCATTAAGGAAACAACAGTTGCTAGAACTACTGTAATCCTATACAAAATGCGAAGATGGTGATGGTAAAATAACTAAAATAAGGTAAAAGTAGAACAAAACAAACAAAAGGGGTCCTAATAGCTGTAGGAAATTAAAAATGGAAAGTAAAATAAAAATTAAAAAAAATATAAAAAATAAATAAATAAATAAAATAAAAATTGATTTAATTAATTAAATCTCAAATTTAATAAAATTCAATTTAGCTGTATTGGTACATTTGTGCCAAACAAATGTAACTAAATGCAATAAAATTAAAGAGAGGTAGAATAAAGTCAAAACAAAAATAAACAATAACACAAGTTAAACTACAGTATGTGGGTAGGG
>NW_015505183.1:3126565-3148851 GCF_001515645.1 Sinocyclocheilus grahami
TAAAATCAGGTTAGTTTCTTATTGTACGATTTAAACACATTATAGCACTGAAACTTTCTACTACCTGTAGGAAGGCACATTCAAGCTATAGTTTTATCTGATTTTGATCAGAAATTGGTGCGCGCATGTATAGGAGTTACGTAAATGTTTCACATGAGCGGTTCGATATGAATACAATGATACATAACACATAATAAGGCCTTAAGAGGTTTACCTTACAAGAAAGTACATGGGGCACATGTATTTTATTCAGCCATTAAAGATATATACACTTTACGTCACACACACACACACACCTGTGCAGATCCTGTTGTCTGCTTTCTGTGCTTGCTCTATAGCTGTCTCCCCTGTAATGGTGATAAATGCATTCAGGTAATGTGTTCTTTGTATTTGGTCGATGCACTTTTTGCAGAGCTCAGTGGCGGACACCCTCCCATCCCTCAGTGCCTGGGACACCTGTAGTAGGCAGGAGACATTTTATTTTTTTTAAACATTTTTTAAACAGAGTGTTTTGTCATTTTAGTAGGTTGATATATAAAAACCATGTGTCTAGATATTAAACAAAAAAAATCATTATAGCCTGCTAAAAAACAGCTTAAACGATTAAGCTGGTCTTACTGTTCATCCAGGCTTATTGATTGAATTTAGAGGATGTTTTGAACATTATGTAACATGGTACCAAGAAAAACAATGCGGTGAATCTTTAGTTTAATTTTTGGTTACGAGTAAGCTAAGTTAATTCAAGTTAAGATAAGAACAGACCTCTCTAATGGACAGACCGAGCATCGCTGCCGCCGGACGAAACGCCGCATTGGAGGCTGACATGACACTTCCCGTTGACCTCGTTGACGTCCTGTCATCTCTGCTTTCTGATTGGTCAATCGAAGGGCTCTGCGGCATGTGATTGGTTTAGTCTGTCGTGTGAAGGTTCACGGGTTTGTTTTGACTTTGCAAGACACGAGATGGGTTTTCGCTGAACTTCAGTGTGTTATAAAGCAGTTATAGGTTTTATTTATAATCAATGACGGGTTTATGGCACCGTGAGAGATTCTCAGGAGAAGAGCTTTGGATTGTTTTAGACTGATCAGTCATGCTTATGTGTAGAAGGTGGTTGGTGTGCTCGATGAGGGCTCATTATAGGAGCTTCAGTTTCTCAGCCTCCCTCAGGAATGTAATGCCCGCATGGGTCATCGACAAGTATGGGGAAAACGAGGTGTTGAGGTTCACCAAGAACGCGGCGCTTCCGATCATCCATTATCCCAATGAAGTGACCGTGAAGGTGCACGCTGCGGGGTTAAACCCCATCGACATCAGTATGAGGGGTCTGTGACAGGCGTTTAGCCCACATCAGATATCACTGCGTTTATGTTTCATTTCTCTTGTGGCATTTTAAAAAAGAACGAATGTATGAATCTTACATGGTTAAAAAACTTTTCTATGACAGTGAGTGACATATGGCCATATTCCATAAAGAAAATGTTTGAACTGTCACGCAATCATAATTTGCCTAGTCATTATGAACTGTCATTAGTGAAGCTTATTTATATACTATTTCGATTTTTTTATATATTTTTTAAAATTTCATTTAAATATTATTTTTTTAATATAATTTTTGTTATATTTTATTTATTTTTTCATCTGTTGAACAATATACAATATAATCATATATTAACCAATCAGAACCAAGTTTTCTTGAAAGTCCTAAACCTCATCCTGAAGTGTTTCAGAGGACATGCATTTAATGCCATAAATGCTTAAAAAAGAGCATGTATTTTATTTTTTTTAAATGTACAGCGAATATATTAAAACATTTTTGGTAAGAGTTTATAGTATACTTAAGTCTTTCTTTGGTGTTTGTGGTAGGTAGTTATGGAGCAGCTACTATGGCCATGAAACGTGACCCACTGAACATGAAGCAGTCAGGGAGTGAGTTTCCTCTAATCCTGGGGCGAGATGTATCCGGAGAGATCATAGAATGTGGGCTAGATGTGAACTACTTTAAACCAGGAGATCAGGTGCCATATTCAGCGATTATTTCATATAATATTGTAACTGCATATATATATATATATAATGGACACTAATAACCCTAAACCATAAGACGTCAGTTATTGAGGCCAGTGTCTGCTTGTTTTTCAGGTGTGGGCCGCTATCCCTCCGTGGAAGCAGGGCAGCCTGG
This sequence comes from Sinocyclocheilus grahami, assembly GCF_001515645.1. Lineage (NCBI taxonomy): Eukaryota > Metazoa > Chordata > Actinopteri > Cypriniformes > Cyprinidae > Sinocyclocheilus > Sinocyclocheilus grahami. The sequence goes on from NW_015505183.1 coordinate 3,128,745, forward strand.
CAGAGTTTGTAGTTCTCAGTGCCAATGAGGTAATATTCGGACTCATGTCTTGTAGGATAAACAGATAAAACATTTAACACATGGATCATTCACATATATAGATTAAGAGCACAATACAGCTGTTACCCTTAACGCTGTTTCATTGCCTCTACGTCTAGAAGTTCATTGTTAATGTCTGTGATTCAGGTGTCGCATAAGCCCAAATCACTGAGGCATGTTGAAGCTGCATCCATCCCGTATGTGGCTGCAACAGCCTGGTCCGCCATCGTCAATACTGGTGGCCTGAACAAAGACAACTCTTCTAAGAAACGGCAAGTACTAATTTGCAAGTATTTCAGTGATTATACCACATTGTCTGTTGTTCCTGTTGAGTCGAGTAGGTGCAGTTCAGGTGTTTAGTTCATCCAGTTAAAAGGGGCATATCGCATTGAATCAAGCTGGAAAAAAATTCCAGCATTGATTTGATACTATTATTCCTAACTCCTATATTTCATTTCACATTCTTAAATGTTTGAAATGCAATCAATGTAATCCTAAGGAACAGAGAAAGGGAGGTTTATGTCATTATAAGTGGAAAAAATAATAAAAATATATCTTATGGCCGCTTTAAACTAAAAATACTTGTTGTTGTTGTTCCTCTCTGCTTTTCATTTAGTCTTGTTCTGTCTCTTGTTTTATCAACTGAATTAGCATGTACCAAAATTAGATTAGGCATCTCAAAATAATTACAAATAACATTAACTACCAGATTGAAGCATTTATTTTACAAATGTGCTATGTTATGTAGAAGATTCTTCTTATTTAAAGACAATCATACAATTTTATGCAGGAAGTTCCGCTTTGCTTGCTACATAGTGATCTCAGCAACACTTGAACACAACAAGGATGATTTTAAATCAATCTTACTTTATTTTTAGTGGTTTGGATGAATCATCATATATAGATGTGGAGTTAATTAAGACTTACTGTAATAGATCTATCCTTTCCTTATGCAGTGTTCTTGTCCTGGGAGGATCAGGAGGAGTGGGAACCTTAGCTATACAGGTGATGCATTTTCCATTTTGCAAATTACCTCTTGTATTTCATCTCCTCAATGAGTAATAAAACATAATCATCTGTGTGTAATACCTCTATATAAGTGACATTTTGATTCAGTTTTAATCTAGGTTTTTGCTTCTCTACAGATGGTAAAGGCCTGGGGCGCCCATGTGACTGTAACATGTTCCCAGAATGCCGAGCAGCTGGTGAGAGATCTGGGTGCTGATGATGTTGTGGACTACACTGCTGGACCGGTCGAAAAAAAACTACAGACATTACAAAAGTTAGTGTTTGGGCAGTTTGTGACTTTTTTTTTTTAGAACTTGTGATTTACATTGAGTTTATTTCGTCCCCTTTCACTCTCTCTCTCTCTTTCAGGTTTGATTTGATTTTAGATAATATTGGGGGTGAAAGTGAGAAATGGGCACTAGATCTTCTGAAACCCTGGAATGGTGCGAAATATGTTACTCTAGTAACACCATTCCTGCATAACACAGACCTACTGGGCCTCGCAGATGGAATGATGCAGTCTGGAGTCACCATAGGATGCAAAGTGCTGAAGGTAGGGACTTCCCTTCCATGTGCTGAGAAAATGAAAATGAGTTTCTTCTGCCTCAGAATATAAATATAATATAACTCCTCTTATATTTATGGTTCATCTGTTTATAACCACGACCTTACATAATGATGTATGTGTGGGTGAATTAGCAGCATGTATGAATCACTTAATTGATTCTCTTAAAAATATCAGGAGGCTGCAGGAAAAAGAAACCAAAAATAACATAAAAGAAAATGAAGGAGTTCCTCCCATCCTCAACCAGTTTTTTCTTCACTGTTTGACTATCAGAAGCCAGACCCAAGAAGCGGTTGAAAATAGGGATGACACTGAGTTTATACAATATACCGTTCAAAAGTTTGGGGTTTGTAAGATTTTTTAATGTTGCTAATGCTCAGCAAGGCTGCATGTATTTGATCAGAAGTAAAGTAAAAACAGTAATACTGTGAAATATTATTACAATGAATCATTTTCTATTTAAAAATATTTTAAAATGTCATTTATTCTTGTGATGGCAAAGCTGAAATTTCCGCAGCCATTACTCCAGTTGTTAAGAGTTACACGAGCATTCAGATACTATTGTAATTTGCTGATTTGGTGCTCAAGAAACATTTCTTATTATTATCAATGTTGAAAACAGTTGTGCTGCTTAATATTTTTGTGGAAACCGTGATACATTTTTTTTTTTTTTTTTGATGAAAGTTCAGAAGAACAGCTTTGGTGTTTGTGGTAGGTAGTTATGGAGCAGCTACTATGGCCATGAAACGTGACCCACTGAACATCTTGTTTTATCAACTGAATTAGCATGTACCAAAATTAGATTAGGCATCTCAAAATAATTACAAATAACATTAACTACCAGATTGAAGCATTTATTTTACAAATGTGCTATGTTATGTAGAAGATTCTTCTTATTTAAAGACAATCATACAATTTTATGCAGGAAGTTCCGCTTTGCTTGCTACATAGTGATCTCAGCAACACTTGAACACAACAAGGATGATTTTAAATCATTCTTACTTTATTTTTAGTGGTTTAGATGAGTCATCATAGATGTGGAGTTAATTAAGACTGACTGTAATAGATCTATCCTGTCCTTATGCAGCGTTCTTATACTGGGAGGATCAGGAGGAGTGGGAACCTTAGCTATACAGGTGATAATAATGATAAAGGTTTGCCTTTTCCATTTTGCGTAATCATTTTACAAAAACGTTGGAGTCACATTACAAATTATCTCTTGTATTTCATCTCCTTAATGAGTAATAAAACACGTAATCATCTGTGTGTACGTGACATGTTTATTAAGTTTTTGCTTCTCTGCAGATGGTAAAGGCCTGGGGTGCCCATGTGACTGTAACATGTTCCCAGAATGCCGAGCAGCTGGTGAGAGATCTGGGTGCTGATGATGTTGTGGACTACACTGCTGGACCGGTCGAAAAAAAACTACAGACATTACAAAAGTTAGTGTTTGGGCAGTTTGTGACTTTTTTTTTTTAGAACTTGTGATTTACATTGAGTTTATTTCGTCCCCTTTCACTCTCTCTCTCTCTTTCAGGTTTGATTTGATTTTAGATAATATTGGGGGTGAAAGTGAGAAATGGGCACTAGATCTTCTGAAACCCTGGAATGGTGCGAAATATGTTACTCTAGTAACACCATTCCTGCATAACACAGACCTACTGGGCCTCGCAGATGGAATGATGCAGTCTGGAGTCACCATAGGATGCAAAGTGCTGAAGGTAGGGACTTCCCTTCCATGTGCTGAGAAAATGAAAATGAGTTTCTTCTGCCTCAGAATATAAATATAATATAACTCCTCTTATATTTATGGTTCATCTGTTTATAACCACGACCTTACATAATTATGTATGTGTGGGTGAATTAGCAGCATGTATGAATCACTTAATTGATTCTCTTAAAAATATCAGGAGGCTGCAGGAAAAAGAAACCAAAAATAACATAAAAGAAAATGAAGGAGTTCCTCCCATCCTCAACCAGTTTTTTCTTCACTGTTTGACTATCAGAAGCCAGACCCAAGAAGCGGTTGAAAATAGGGATGACACTGAGTTTATACAATATACCGTTCAAAAGTTTGGGGTTTGTAAGATTTTTTAATGTTGCTAATGCTCAGCAAGGCTGCATGTATTTGATCAGAAGTAAAGTAAAAACATTTTTTAAACCGTGATACTTTTTTTTTTTTTTTTTTTGATGAAAGTTCAGAAGAACAGCATTGGTTTGAAATATAATTTTTCTTGTAACATTATACATGTCTTTACAGTTTCCTTTGATCAATTTAATGCATCCCTGCTGAATAAAAGTATTCTTTCAAAAAAAAAAAAAAATTGTACTGATCCTAAACTTATTGACCCCTCTTTGTGCACTGCAGTGTAAAGATGAGTTTTTCCCTTTTTTTGGTGGTTTGTCAGAACACTCTTCGTGGCAATTGTTGGATGTTTTAGCAGTAAATCCACACTGGTTCCTTTTTTTCTGACATTAAATTGACACACAAATGCCTTCTATACATAGTAGCTTGTACAGAACAAACATTTACATTTTGCTCATGTATTTATGATGTAAATGCTTCTATTTTGTTAAATATTTAGCAAAATCCTGAAACTTTCCACATTTGAATTCGATTCTGAATTCCTTTCAGTTACTCTCATGGCACACAATTTCACATAAAGTCATGAGCAGTGATCTCACCGCAGCTGCTGATGACCCAGTCAAACACACTTTTCACAGCTTTACACCACCCTGTCCTGTGGCATGGGGACAGAATAAGGGATTTAATGAGTGTATATTCTGATCCAGAATGGATGAAGGTAGAATAGAAGAAAAGAAAAGAAGAAGGGTCAGGAACCTTAACCTGATCGCCTGACACTGTTTCATTGTTTTGTCAAGCTGGAGATGTGGAGCTAGAAGTCTATTGAGTACTGACACTCTCTCTCTTTTTCAGCACCTCAGGAAAGGCGTGCACTATCGCTGGGGTTTCTTTGCTCCAAGCGGCCCTACGCTGGACGAGATTAGCGAAATGGTTGATGCTGGAAAGGTACAGCAGCCTGTGTGTGTCTGAAATGTCTCCTTCCTCTCTCTTCAATAAGTTCTCTTAACTGTCAGCTCATATACATGATTCTCAGTTTTGGTAGTTTGGGTTGTTCACACTGACAGTGATTTACATCAGTCGAAACTCAACTAAATAGATAAATCACATCTACTTTCCACAGGCAGAAAAATGATTCCTTATCAAAACAGAATGACATCTTATCTTTACCAGCAATACAAAATGTCTGTGAACACATTTTCACATTTACTTGTGGCTCTTTGTCTTGTGCTGTTTGTTTGAACAAAGAAACGAAACAGAACAGTCATTATGAACTTGTGTTATGACAACGTGACTGCTTCATGATGGGAACAAGTGTGGAGTGTAGCTAACCTTATGATAAACATCAGATGTTGCAGATAGCAGACGTACGCACAAGAAAAACATTTCATTGAGAGAGTAGTTCTGGAGCTGAGATTTTTGTGAGTTTAATATCAGATGTTATAGAAAAGAAAAGGTTAAAGTACTATAATATTTGATTATTCTGATTTGAATATATCCTTATTGTTTAATGTTAAGCAGCATTTAAGGGAGCTTTTCAATACTGGTAAGCAGAAATTAAAAAAAAAAAAAAAACCATTTACAGGAACATTGCATCAGTGCAGCAGGCAGGAAATGTGTCTCATCTTGTTTCCTTTAAAGCTGTGTGCTGTTGTGCCTGTATGTCCTGTGTTTGCTAACCAGCTATGTTTATGTTTCCGCTCTCAACTTTAAGACCGTGGTTAATGAGTGTTTTGAGAAGATATTCACGATAATAAAATGTTCAATATTTTAGGACAATGTTTGGCCAGACTTCTGGTCTAATTAGTAACAGTTAACCACGTTGGAAGTCTAATGTATTGATTTTGTTCATATTAGTGTTATTAATGCTTCAGATTGTAGACATTAATATTATAATCAACTGGCATTTGATAAGGAGTTCAAATAAATCAGTTCAGCAGATCATGTTTCCTCAAGACAACCGTACACTGTAAACAGTACATTTACCATGAAGGTGACTTGAACTCTTTACAGGTACAGTCAAAGCAAACCGACGACTCATAACTTGGTTCTGGTGTGGGTCAAACCAGCAGTTTCTTGTTTACCAGCTCTGAGTTTTAACCACAACACCACAGCACACCCACAGCTAACCTACTATACACCCACCACCCACTCGAGCACCACCTAATGTATTGCAGGCGCATTTTAAAAGTTGATATTCAGTGGATTTGGATGAGATTAACATGACACCAAACATTTTTTTTAAAAACCATTTACAGGAACATTACATCAGTGCAGCAGGCAGGAAATGTGTCTCATCTTGTTTCCTTTAAAGCTGTGTGCTGTTGTGCCTGTATGTCCTGTGTTTGCTAACCAGCTATGTTTATGTTTCCGCTCTCAACTTTAAGACCGTGGTTAATGAGTGTTTTGAGAAGATATTCACGATAATAAAATGTTCAATATTTTAGGACAATGTTTGGCCAGACTTCTGGTCTAATTAGTAACAGTTAACCACGTTGGAAGTCTAATGTATTGATTTTGTTCATATTAGTGTTATTAATGCTTCAGATTGTAGACATTAATATTATAATCAACTGGCATTTGATAAGGAGTTCAAATAAATCAGTTCAGCAGATCATGTTTCCTCAAGACAACCGTACACTGTAAACAGTACATTTACCATGAAGGTGACTTGAACTCTTTACAGGTACAGTCAAAGCAAACCGACGACTCATAACTTGGTTCTGGTGTGGGTCAAACCAGCAGTTTCTTGTTTACCAGCTCTGAGTTTTAACCACAACACCACAGCACACCCACAGCTAACCTACTATACACCCACCACCCACTCGAGCACCACCTAATGTATTGCAGGCGCATTTTAAAAGTTGATATTCAGTGGATTTGGATGAGATTAACATGACACCAATGAGTCATCATCACGTTAAACTGCAGGTATTATCCATGTCCTCCCAGGATGTTCAATTTCAGTTCTAATATTTGTGTGCTGTTGTGTCCTTGTAGGTCCGTCCCGTGGTGGAGGAAGTGTTCTCATTTGCTCAGGTGCCTCAAGGCTTTCAGAAAGTCGAGCAGGGTCATGCTCGTGGCAAAACTGTAGTCTCCATCATTGAGGACGAAAAAGAGTAACTATGGCAACCAAAAACGTACTTATGCTGGCACTTTTTTCAGTGTCTGTTGAATTAAAAACATTTATCTAATGGCTAGTGTCTTTATTTTGCAGTATAACATTAGCAGGCAAGCCCTGTTCATTATTTCAAATCATATTCGTAACAACTTGAAAAGTCATAACAAAGAAACAAAAATGTTTTATTCTTAATGTAACAGTATATTTTGGAAATATGGGCATGAAAATATAAAAACACTAAAACAGATTACTAAACACATCAGAAAATGTACACAAACAACACACAACACCTACTAAAAAATCTTTATAAAGGAAAAAGGGGAGACAGAAAAAGCTCTGATCAGGAATAAGCCGCCTTTCAAATTTATGTGAGTTTGTGAGCAGGAGTGAACTGATGCCAGATCAGCACAGCTAGGAGTAAATGTTTATATAAAATTCTAATATGTGCAATAGTGCTTTTTATACTTATTTTGCAGAATAATCTGACAAAAAAAAACTGTACAGCAACTTAAAATGGTATGAGTCAACGAGTTCCCACATTTTGTTATCAGTGAGTTTGAATGGCAATAAATGCTACCTTACATTCAGAGAGGTCTGTAATACCTGTTTGTATTCTCATTCATCTGAACAGCAGTTGCTCATCTGGTGCAGGAAGCCTTGGAAGTATGCCATTTAAAATGTGCAGTTTTTGCTCATGGGCACTTAGTTCTGATCCACTGAGCCATTAATGTGATTAATTACTCTGGAGCCACAAGAAAATAATGTCATGACTGCTGGCACCACAAGACCATGAACAAGCCCTTTACTAGTGACCATCCTGAGATTTGACATGAAAGAAAAAAAAATCTATTTCAAGCTTTTAGGAGCTTTTAAGGCACTAGTAAAACATCTATTATACTAATTACTAGTAGTATATGACTATACTAAGTATCTATAACTTATACATTTCTTGCACAAAATAATTTAGTCAGAATACACAGCTACTTATGAATGAAAGAAGGTGCTTTTTGCCCCTATAAAGTGTAATTAGGACATGCAAGGGGTAAACTGGGACATACTAACTAAATTAACCTCGACTCTTTGCTGACACGAAAGCTGAACAAGGTCAGCTAAAGTGCAGCTACATACAAATCGTTATGCTACTGCGCCCTCTTTGGTAATATCATTGCATTGCAAGCAGGACAGTACTTTGTGTTTCTAGGTCAATGCAGAGTAAACAACAAAAAAGTACTAGCACAAAATATGTTGAAACTGAGGCAGGTCTCATTAGGGTCCTTGATGCAGTCGATGAACTTCAGTTGAACGTCCGAAGACAACTGTAATCTAGATGGATGATTTCAAAAGGTTTGGTCCCCCACACATTCTCATCTCTGGATAATAATCCCATCAGTGACAAAGACTCATCTGAGCCATTTTTGGGGTTTAGATTTACATAATCTTCTCAGTGCACAACAGCCTCAGACATTTTAGGGTTTCTGCTGAATAGCAGGAGTTAGAGAAACGGCCTCTGTTTTGACCCAAGCACTAAAGGATTTCCACAGTCCATCTCTGGTTGGTTTTCTGCTCATCAAAGGTGTTTAGAATCACCTGGTTTTTATCATACTGTTGGCCACCTGGATGAAGAATAGATTAAGAAATTCAAATTCGTCTCAAGATTTCAACAGGCAGTAACCTTAAACACACCTCTTTAGGTTTAAATGTGCAGTTTTTGCTCATGGGCACTTAGTTCTGATCCACTGAGCCATTAATGTGATTAATTACTCTGGAGCCACAAGAAAATAATGTCATGACTGCTGGCACCACAAGACCATGAACAAGCCCTTTACTAGTGACCATCCTGAGATTTGACATGAAAGAAAAAAAAAATCTATTTCAAGCTTTTAGGAGCTTTTAAGGCACTAGTAAAACATCTATTATACTAATTACTAGTAGTATATGACTATACTAAGTATCTATAACTTATACATTTCTTGCACAAAATAATTTAGTCAGAATACACAGCTACTTATGAATGAAAGAAGGTGCTTTTTGCCCCTATAAAGTGTAATTAGGACATGCAAGGGGTAAACTGGGACATATTAAACTAAATTAACCTCGACTCTTTGCTGACACGAAAGATGAACAAGGTCAGCTAAAGTGCAGCTACATACAAATCGTTATGCTACTGCGCCCTCTTTGGTAATATCATTGCATTGCAAGCAGGACAGTACTTTGTGTTTCTAGGTCAATGCAGAGTAAACAACAAAAAAGTACTAGCACAAAATATGTTGAAACTGAGGCAGGTCTCATTAGGGTCCTTGATGCAGTCGATGAACTTCAGTTGAACGTCCGAAGACAACTGTAATCTAGATGGATGATTTCAAAAGGTTTGGTCCCCCACACATTCTCATCTCTGGATAATAATCCCATCAGTGACAAAGACTCATCTGAGCCATTTTTGGGGTTTAGATTTACATAATCTTCTCAGTGCACAACAGCCTCAGACATTTTAGGGTTTCTGCTGAATAGCAGGAGTTAGAGAAACGGCCTCTGTTTTGACCCAAGCACTAAAGGATTTCCACAGTCCATCTCTGGTTGGTTTTCTGCTCATCAAAGGTGTTTAGAATCACCTGGTTTTTATCATACTGTTGGCCACCTGGATGAAGAATAGATTAAGAAATTCAAATTCGTCTCAAGATTTCAACAGGCAGTAACCTTAAACACACCTCTTTAGGTTTAAATTACACTACCATTTAAAAGTTTTTTTAAAAATAGAAATTAATACTTTCCTTCAGCAAGGATGCATTAGGTGACAGAAGAGAGATTTATGTTACAAAAGATTGCAATTTCAAGTAAAAACTGAACTTTCTATTCATCAAAAACGATTTATCATCACAAATATTATGCCGCACAACTGTTTTCAACATTAATAATAAAAATAAATGTTTCTTGAGCATCAAATCAGCATATTAGAATGATTTCTGAAGGGTCATCATGTGACACTGAAGAATGAATTAGCGGCTGCTGAAAATTCAGCTTTGCCATCACAGATATAAATTACATTTTAAAATGGATTAAAATAGAAAACCGTTACTTTAAACTGAAATAAAATGTTATAATATTAATGTTTTACTGTATTTTCTGTTCACATAACTGCAGACAGTAATGCATTAAGTAATACAAGACAGTAATACAAAAAGGTGTAATACATTAAGTGGGTACTAGAATGATGGTTTCCTGCTGTGCTGACTGACGTCAGGGTGGCGCTCAAGTTACACAGAAATTTGAACCACAAACAACCTCATTCTGAATTCAGACAAACAAAAGGAGCCATACAGCAGTGATCTTACATCACAGTCCAAATAAATAATTTACCCTCATCTTACTTTCGATTTCGATTTCCCTTATCTCCTGCTTTACATGTAAAAATAATTTTTTTCAAACTATTTCTGACCAATGAATGACTTTTCCAGCCAAGTAAGAAATGTTAAAAATACGGTTGTAAAGAAGGCACTCTCAAAGAGTAATTTCTAGCCAAATAAATAATTTAGCAGCTCATATTGACAATAGAACCTCTGTATTTTCTGTTCACATAACCGCAGACAGTAATGCATTAAGTAATACAAGACAGTAATACAAAAAGGTGTAGTTACTAGAATGATGGTTTCCTGCTGTGCTGACTGACGTCAGGGTGGCGCTCAAGTTACACAGAAATTTGAACCACAAACAACCTCATTCTGAATTCAGACAAACAAAAGGAGCCATACAGCAGTGATCTTACATCACAGTCCAAATAAATAATTTACCCTCATCTTACTTTCGATTTTATTAATGTTTTACTGTATTTTCTGTTCACATAACTGCAGACAGTAATGCATTAAGTAATACAAGACAGTAATACAAAAAGGTGTAATACATTAAGTGGGTACTAGAATGATGGTTTCCTGCTGTGCTGACTGACGTCAGGGTGGCGCTCAAGTTACACAGAAATTTGAACCACAAACAACCTCATTCTGAATTCAGACAAACAAAAGGAGCCATACAGCAGTGATCTTACATCACAGTCCAAATAAATAATTTACCCTCATCTTACTTTCGATTTCGATTTCCCTTATCTCCTGCTTTACATGTAAAAATAATTTTTTTCAAACTATTTCTGACCAATGAATGACTTTTCCAGCCAAGTAAGAAATGTTAAAAATACGGTTGTAAAGAAGGCACTCTCAAAGAGTAATTTCTAGCCAAATAAATAATTTAGCAGCTCATATTGACAATAGAACCTTTTAAAATGTTATTAATGATATTGTTTATAATATATATTGTGTTTTATTATATTTTAATCCTATTAATATTTTATTAGAATAGTTTTGGAATATTATTAGCATTTAATTAATATTTAGTTTAGTGTTAAATGGTAGCCCCTTCATCTGTGCTACAGATTCAGACACATCTTCGCCTCTGACAGGATGCTGTGGTATGTATGAAGGGCGGCAGTGCAGTTGCCTGAGCAGATCGAGCGCAGTTGCCAATAGAAATACCCCACAGGTATGTGACATCAGAATGTGTCATCAGTAAGAGATTATGAGCTCGTCAGTGGAGGGTGTAGGTTTATGACTGACAGACACACGTCTCATGTGCAGGTTTCTCTGTTTATTGTTCCACTCCAACCATTCTGTTTCATTTCTTTTCATTGTCTTTTCTTTTATTCAAATGTATAAAGTACTGACCTTTGACCTCCAGCACAAGGTCAGGCTTGAGGTTGTTGCGTATGATTCCGTCTCCTGTGATGCTCCAGAACTGATTGTCTTTGCCTGGTTCAGGTGAGATATTCAACCTGCCACCTGCCATCACCACACCTCCAGATGTCTCCACACAACAGTCCTCGACCATCTGAAGAGAAAAAGCCAGAGAGATCATGGTCATGATGAGTAGACAGTAACTTGTCTTTTGAAAATCAGATTGCACGTGTTAACAAAAACAGCATTCTTCCATCTTAGAAACATCACTGTGCTACGGAACATTTGACCAGCTTCTGATGCAGAAAAGCTAGTTCATGCATTCATGACCTCTAGACTGGACTGTTGTAATGCACTGCTAGGTGGTTGTCCTGCATCTTCAATAAACAAGCTACAGGTAGTCTAAAATGCAGCGGCTAGAGTCCTTACCAGGTCAAGAAAATATGATCATATTACCCCAATTTTACAGTCTCTGCACTGGCTACTTAAGTTCTGTATCAGTTACAAAATATTACTACTTACATACAGTATAAGGCCCTAAATGGTTTAGCTCCTGTGTATCTAACCAGTCTTCTATCACGCTACAATCCATCATGCTCCCTAACGTCGTAAAAATCTGGACGTTTGGTAGTACCTAGGATAGCAAAGTCCACTAAAGAAGGTAGAGCATTTTCACAGTTGGCTCCCAAACTCTGGAATAGCCTTCCTGATAACGTTCGGGGTTCAGACACACTCTCTCCGTTTAAATCCAGATTAAAGACACGTCTCTTTAGCCAATCATTCACATAATGTATCTCATAACCTCGTACTCCAGTTATATCTGATCAAATGCACATTAACATTTTTTGCTTGGTTTGAACAGCAGCTACGCTAATATTTGTCTATTTGCTTCTCTGTTTTTGCTACGGGATGGGAATCCCGAGTGTAATTCCCGAGAATTACACAAGCTTCAGTTTGGATCCAGCCCTTACAAAGATCTGAGATGACCGAACACCTGAGAAGAGATGATACCAACCCCTCAGTTGATGCCAACCCTGAACCAACATACAAAACTACCAAATTTTCCTTTAAGTTTGATCACAACATATAATCATTGCTGTTAATAGTGTCAGATTGTTTGTTCGAATACATGTCATTTACTAAATGCATAATTTTTACTCTACATATGGATATCACTTTGACATAGTCACCACTGATAAGCTACTCCTAAATGTAATGTAGAAACTTTAATTCTATGTGAAGCTGCTTTGCAACTATTTTTATTGTGAATACAAATAAACCTGAATTGAATTAAACGGAACCAGAGTCAACATCACAGGTGCACTCGAGTACAGAATTGGATCTGGAAAGGTGACCAAAGTGTAGAGTACCTTGCAGCGCAGAAGTCCATTCTCATAAACCCATATCTGCTCTGGACCACCAGTTTCCTCCAGCACTTGCACCCGGAGCAGCTTTAAATCATCCAGTGATCCAGTCAGAGACATCAAGCAGCCCGTTTCGGCACTACGCAGCCGGAAATAAGCACGTTTCTATTGAGAAAGACACAGAAGATACATGTTAGATGTTTGGATGTTTAAACTAGCTATAAGAGAAACTACTATTGATAAAGTTTGGCTAAACTCTAACTCGCTTAATGTATTATTATGTCATCATGGATATTAACGGTCTCATTCTGGATTTACTGGAGTATCTTTATGTCCACATGTTGTGCTGTGTTTGCCCTGCCTTTATATGTGCGGTTCCCAAACAATTAACTCTCACACCTAAAAGCAAAACTAGCCAAACCCCATTGAATCTGAACACACACACAGCAAAACACAAGTAATTTCACTTCCTGAGAACTAGGCATGTGGTGGCGTTTTATACCTGTAGTAACGGACGCAGAGAGCCAATCTGCTCCCAGCCTTGGAACTTCTGCCAATCACCGATCTCGCTGGGATGGAGCAGGACCTGACGACCACGGAATTTGCTGTATTCATACAACACCCAGCTGATAATAACAAACACAAATACACAGAGAAAAACCTAGTAATTTACATTATTTTCACATCCAAATGACCCATAAAGGAGAATAATAACACTACATTTGGTGTTCCACACCTACACCGAAATCTGAGCTTTGAATATACTTCAGAAACCACTCACATTCCTCCATTGACCAATAGAGAGTTGACCCGCCCATCAATGCCAGCCAGAGACAGATTCAAAACGCCATCGGTCAGAACCACTTTACGTCCTCTGAAGCCAGATTTACAGAAGAGTGTGATGGAGGGCATAGAGAACTCCTGAGTGGACAGAGAAACAATGAACATGTGTTTATTACAAAAATCCAATCATTTAAATCATAGTCAGCTATGACATGACCGAAAACAAGGCTGTCCTTTCAATATGTTGCACTGTTTTGTACCTTTCAGCCCACAAAGCACTGAAGATGTCCCAAATCTCTCTAGAATTATTTCCTGTCAACATTTTCACTTTTATTTTGCCTCACTACAATCAAGATAAATATTTTAGCAACATTTTTGTCAGGAAAAACCAAATAGCTATAATGTAACTACATGACAGACTGCATGAACACACCTCTGCTGAAAGACATGGTGAACATTTTACATTTTTTCTAGGTTTTTTATTTTTATTTTCATCATTGTCATTCTTGGCATTACAACAAATTCTCATCCTGTTTAGCCAGATGAATAATATGATCAATGCTCATGTCTAGTTGTTTAAGTTGACAAGGCTTAAAAATACATCTACATGATCCATGAAAGTAATATGTAGTGCCAAGATAGCATTCGTCTTATAGGGGATGTCAAAAGGATCCATCCTCACAGCCTCATTTTCAGTCGGAAAAAATAAAATATTCTGCCTAGCCTAGGGATCTTTTTCTTCTGATCCCATCATCTCTTCAGTACTCACATGTCCTACAGTGTGCACAGAGCTGATTTTGCAGTTTGAGTTGAGTAAGCCCAGAGCATCGGGATTAGCGTATTCTCCTTCCTCCAGTACATACATGTTGTCAGTGAACTGTGGGCCATCGAACACCACCCAGCTTCAAGCAGAGACATGCACAATAAAATGCTGATTATTTTCAAACACTCTCCAATCTTGCTGCTTATTTTGAGCAAAGTCCTCTTCAATTTTCAAAAGTTTTGTTACAGTGTGCACAGTGCTGATTTTGCAGTTTGAGTTGAGTAAGCCCAGAGCATCGGGATTAGCATATTCTCCTTCCTCCAGTACATACATGTTGTCAGTGAACTGTGGGCCATCGAACACCACCCAGCTTCAAGCAGAGACATGCACAATAAAATGCTGATTATTTTCAAACACTCTCCAATCTTGCTGCTTATTTTGAGCAAAGTCCTCTTCAATTTTCAAAAGTTTTGTGCACATTTAATGTTCTTGTGTGATTCTGTTTGAAGGAAAAATGTCTAACCTCCCAGCCAAAACCTTGCAGGACATTGGGTAGAAGCCCTCCGGCAGGAACGCCACACTTTCATCTAAAGCCTGCATTGCTCCCTTGAACCCTGGTTCGGCAAACAACTGCATCTGAGAACCAACAAGAGTCAGAGCGTTTCATTAGAGGATCACATGAATGAAGCTTTAAAAAAAAGGTGCTTCTTAATCTAAAATCACTTTGATAAGATGCAGAAGATCATCAGAAAAATATATCTAGTTGACTAGAATAACTAGATCTTCACTTCAATTGAAACTAGGAATCTGTGCCTGCAGAATTCCTGAATGCCTGTCACTCACAAAGCTGTACACATCCTGCCTCTAGCATCTTCATTTATCAAATTTTTTATCATTCTTTCAGCTGTCCGTAGGATTGTAGTTCTCTTAGCTCTTATCTTTAAATCCATTGCACAGATTTCCCTTTATAATCAGACTCCATGTGGAACCATAACATTTGGGCATGTCCATTAAACTCACCTTATATCTGGACAGTCCTTCAGCCTGTTCCTGAGGCAGAAAAAACATTTATAAGACATGGTAATTCAAACACAAGCAAGGTTTTATTGAGTAATAAAATTGCAAAAAAAATAACGTTGCAATAATAGATTACCAAAACCACAGGCTGAATGGACAAGATCTTGCAGTTGTGTGCTCCCCAGTCCTCTGGACTCCCATAGAGACCCTTCTCTAAAACGTACAGCTCACCTGAGAAGCATGCCTTCTCGAATGCTATCCACCTGTTCAGTCGGAAAATAAACAGTTAGACCTTTTTAACTCAGCAGATCATTATCAGCATAGCAGGTAAGAACTTCAACCATGAAACAGTTTTAAAACATAGCATATATGAGAGCTACAGAATAAAACAGACAGTTGACTGACAACTGACAAAATCATCCTCCCATCCTGTATACACTACCGTTCAAATGTTTGGGGTCTGTAAGAATTTTTTTAAAGGGTTCATGAACTGAGAAGGGTTCATCAAGAACCTTGATCTTTTGACATATAAGGGGTCATTGTACTATAAAAACATCCTGTAAGTTTCAGAACTCAAAACTTTCTCGTTAGTCTAAAATGATCCTATATTGAAGCCAATCTGATGTAATAGTGTGGCTAAACACATCCTCCGCAGAAGATCAACACCTGCTTCTACATCACTGCCTGTTTAGCCCCGCCCACCGATTCACACATGTAATGTTAAAAACAAGTGAGGCAAACGCAGGACTAAGCAGAAACCAAATAATAAAGATGGATCCGAAAACATCAAGAAGCTGTGCTGTGCCAAGTTGTGGAAAAACAGTCTTTGCATTGTCTAATCCCAACATTAGGAAAGAGTGGATAAACTTTATTTTTAATGAAGTTCCAGACCGCGTCAGTAAGAACTTGGTCCGTTGTTCACTTAATTTTACCGTGGATTAATTTACAAACAAGACACAATTCGATGCAGGATTTTCAGAATGATTGAAACTAAAAGAGAATTCTGTGCCAACACAAGTGTGAGTAAATGTTTTTATTACGTGATCACTATCGCTTTGTCTGTTATTACAGATCATTTGATATGTACTGAGTATTTATGCGCTTTTAACCTAAATCACATCAGCATCCATCTGAATGGGCTGTAGGCTGTCAAACATACACAACTGTTAGCCGATCATATCAATGGGTGTTTACTTCTGAGTCTACAATCTGCCATGCCTATTCAAACAGAGCGTTCTGATGAGGGGGGTCAGAACAGGACAGAAAATAGCCTATTACTTCTAAATTATGATGTTTTTTGATGTAAAAATCATGATAACATTATAAGTGGACCTCAGAGAACAGTACAAAATAAAAAACAAAGGCAGTTCATGACCCCTTTAAGAAGTGTTTTATGTTCACCAGGCTGCATTTTATATATATATATATATATATTCATATACATTCCTATACACATATAGCGCAAACAGTAGAACATAGTGCTACAGTAGCAATGCCACGATCATGGGTTCAATGCCCAGGTACAACAAGAACTGATAAAATGTGTACCTTGAATGCAAAGTCACTTTGAATAAAAGCATCTGTTAAATGCATAAATGTAAATCTAAATTTTAAAATGTAATTTATTTCTGTGATGGCAAAGCAACATTTTTATGCATCCTTGCTGAATAAAAGAATTAACTTCCTTTAAAAAATAAAATCTTAAAAACAAAGTTTGTAATGTTTTGATTCATCTTGGGGCTGGTTAGTTTGGTTCATGACTCTGTATTGAGGACTTTCTTTTAATCCTTATGAACAAAATTAATGAAAATATTTTGAGAACCAAGACTACTTAAAATATGGATGGTGACTTCTACACACTTAAATAATGACAGAATTATCATTTTTGAGTGAACTACTGATTTTATCTCTGTAAGCAGCTTCCCACAAGGGCTAATAAACATTTCACTAACAGATTTACAGCCGTACCAAGGTCGAGGGTTATGAAAGAAAGGAAGAAAAAGAGAGAGTGATGCCTGAATGAGGAAACAGGGAGTTTACATGCAGACACTCACACGCCAGAGAGGACTTCCGCTGATTGTGTCTTTATGCCAAAGCCAGTGGCTTCCATGCTAATGACAGGTTCCAGCAGGTCCACATTCATCCCTCTCTCACTGAAATCCCGCTCACTGAACATTCTCACGTGAGGAGTCATGAATTCCTACAGAAGGACACAAAACCATGAAACGACTTGCAACCTTCTTATTCCAAGAAAACAGCAGTGTCAGAAAAACCCACATAGAGGCTACACAAAGATTATTAATGCTTTTCATTTCAAGTCTTCCCAGCATAACCTGCTGTGAGGAGGTTATGCTGTAAATTATTTATTTAATATTAATCTTGAACTCTTTTATTCAGAAATGGTCTCCGTGTACATACTGCTAACACAGGACGTATAGACAGGAGCCTGTCTTCCAGTCCACCCCAGTCAGTGAAGTCTGCATACTCTCCTTCCTCCAGAAGGTACTGGCGACCCTCGAACCTTGGTGCAGAATATCCTACCCAGCTATATATGAACAATAACATGAATCACTGCTGGATCCAGCTAAAGGCTATAAACATCAAGTAATGAAGGTATGTGTAGATTTACAGTAATTGGGTGACATGTTGATATGATAGTCTGGCTGCCTTTGCAGACTTTGAGACCAAACCAAAATCCTACCATGTCAGCTGTACTGTACTCACAGGCCACTCAAGATCTTCAGTGAGCCGACAGACTTTAGTCTCTTTCTCCTGATGCTGTCAGGACTCTTATTTTCATCTTCTTCATCCTTCTTCTCTTCCTCTCCTTCATCAAAGTTGTAAATGTCCCGTTCGATCTCTAAGCACTCCCCTTGGAACACTGGATTTTCAAAGAGTACCGCCTGATTTCACATAGAGAAAAAAAACACTTTACAGCTTCTTGTATATTTAGAATAACTTCCTGTCAACTACATTCAGGGCCAAAATTGATTTTGCTTTGATTTGTATGGTACATTTTCAACATTTTGTAACTGCATTATTATTATTATTATTATTATTAAAGTTCTTACATTTAAATTATTATTCATCTTCTTCATCCTTCTTCTCTTCCTCTCCTTCATCAAAGTTGTAAATGTCCCGTTCGATCTCTAAGCACTCCCCTTGGAACACTGGATTTTCAAAGAGTACCGCCTGATTTCACATAGAGAAAAAAAACACTTTACAGCTTCTTGTATATTTAGAATAACTTCCTGTCAACTACATTCAGGGCCAAAATTGATTTTGCTTTGATTTGTATGGTACATTTTCTACATTTTGTAACTGCATTATTATTATTATTATTATTAAAGTTCTTACATTTAAATTATTATTAAATTAATTAATATACATTTAAATTACATACATTGAATATGAATTAAATTAAATTATTAAATAAAAAAATTAAATGTATGACAAATACTTCAGTTGAATTCTCCTGAAAAAAAAAAACTGTCATGAAAAAGATGCTTTATTTCATACAGCAAAATACCTGACATGTTCAGTGTTTGACTGGGGTGTGTGTTTGTTTGCGTACACTTGTGGGTAGAATATTCTGAACTCTGGGAATTCTTCCCCCAGTGTCAGTGAGCCTCAGGCAGAGCCGACTCAAGTCCAGTATACTGCGCTCAGAGCCCAGCAAGACATGAGTTCAGGAATGCCAGCAACTAAACTAAGCCAACAAACTGACTTCCCTGATCCATCATAACCATTTGACTGTTTCTTATAAGTGATACTTAATTGTAATTAAACCATTATCGGATCATATGCCTCTGCTGTGAGAATCATATACTGCCAAAGTTCTGACTGCATCTAACTGTAGTTTCAAAGTCAGACACAATGTCGCTGCTCATTCATGGCTCAGAAATCAAAAGAACAAACAGTGGCACGGGCTGAGCAAGCAAAGAACAAGGACAAACCCCATCTCTGGGCATGCCCAATCTGGTCCAGACTACCTGCACCAACAGGTACTTTTAATTCCAGGCTGTACAGAATGTCTTTCAGCAAATAAACGTGTAAAAATGTTAGTCTTTAGTTGTTGTGTTTTTCTCAGTGAGCTGAACTATACCTATTTGTACAATCAGTGTTCAATGTGATTTAACATGTAAAGCATACCTTAATTTCATTGGGATTTTCCACCTTAATTTCACCCTGTGAAAAGCAAAAGGAACAGTTGTATATAAACCTTTGTTGATACATTTTGTTAAAAGATGGAATGAGATTAAATGAGTGTGTGAAAGTGAGTGGTATGTAACTACCAATTTCAAGGGCCGCAGTGATCCTACAAAAGGGGTGGGAAAGCCCCAGTCCTGAGGGCAGGGATATACTCCTTCCTCCAAAACAGCCAAAAGACCCTGGAAACCTGGGTCACTAAAGACCAGCCATCTACAAACACACAACTACAGTAAGAATAGATCTAATAGGATTTTAGAACCTGGTAAAAGATCACTTTCATTTTGTAATTTAAAAACATGCTTCATGAAGTTTTGGCAAAGAACAAACATGCAAAATGTCATCTCCATCCAACATGCAACAACAAGAAAACAACATTCCAACTGTCTCTCTCTCTCTCTCTCTCTCTCTCCCTCTTTCTTCCCTTATCCATCCTCCAG
>NW_015505183.1:3148957-3169911 GCF_001515645.1 Sinocyclocheilus grahami
GCTTTAACCTCAAAACTTTCCAGCTGATCATGCAGTGAGGACAAACATGAAGCTTGTGTCCTTCATATCGCATTTTAGCTCCCATGCACTACTGATCATAAATTTGGGATCAGTAAGATTTTTTTTCAAAAGTGACAGTAAAGACATTTATAACATTTCAATTTCAAGGAAAAATGTTAAACGGCAATTTTTAAATCACTTCACTATCAGATTTCCTATTGGGTGTAAGAATTTATGTAAGATCAGAAGTTCACTTACACTCCACTGTGAATCTTAATGGACCCAGTACTCTGAGGAATACCAAATGAACAGGTCTCTATGGTGTCATCGCAGAATGAAGACACTCGTCCCATCCCATTCAGCTCTGTGAACAGGTCGATTTTTGGTGTGGTATAGTCCTGAGAGGAAAATACTAGAGCAAGTTATCAGAGATCAAAGCATGCATGCTAGCGTTTCGATGGTAATGCTTTTTTTTATTTGACTGATTGACCAGAGTACTGAGGTACTTGACTCACCCTTAATGCAAGCCTAATGGAGCCAATAACCATGGGTGTGGTTGGGAGCGGCAGGCCGTTTGGCAGCACTTCCCCACTGGGCTCTGTCTCCGCCCACTCATTTGCTATCTCTGCTGGCCCCTCCTCCAGTGCAATGGACCGGCCCTGGAAGCCTGGCTTTTCATACAGCAGCCAACTAACAGGACAAGACAAACATTAACATTAGCAACCTTGCACTTTAAAATGTCACAGGATTTGTCACATTCTAAATAGAAGGAAGTGATTGTT
Source organism: Sinocyclocheilus grahami (assembly GCF_001515645.1). Classification (NCBI taxonomy): domain Eukaryota; kingdom Metazoa; phylum Chordata; class Actinopteri; order Cypriniformes; family Cyprinidae; genus Sinocyclocheilus; species Sinocyclocheilus grahami. The sequence continues at coordinate 3,149,740 of NW_015505183.1, forward strand.
CTTACCATCCTCTAATGACCTTTATGGAGATGAGTGGAGAGAGGTTTAGGGAGGTGGCATCCTCTGCGTCTCTGAATACCTCGTATGCCACTCCTCCAAAATGAGCTTGCTGGTATATCACAATCTGCAAGCAATAATATTGAAACATTCTCCATAAATGTGTTTAACTGTTTTTCTTTCTTATTTGAAGCACTTTAAAAGTGGATAATGAACTGGAAAATAACAATAAACTAGCTGTACTAAAATGTATACTAAATAAATGTATAGCAAATTATTATTATGATCAATTTTGTACAGATCGGTATCTTCAGTTTTGCAATACCTTTCCAGGGCGTCTGTGGAAGCCTCTGACACCAGATGTCTAGAAATCAAAAACTTTAGTTAATTTTCAAACATCATTTTCATTATAAACTTTTTGACGTGAACATTGATGACATTTTCAAAACTACTTTGAGAGACTGACTGGACCTTTAATTCAAATACAGCACAGCTCACCATGGTACTGAGATCAGTGGTACCTATAAAAACAAACTGAAGCCTAGAGGGCTTAACATTCCTCTTGTGTCTTAAAGCCAAGAGTGACAACATTTCCACTGATAAAGGACCAGGCAGGTACAGACAACCTAAGCAGTTTCAAAGGTGAAGCAAGACTTCCCTACATCCCTGTGAAAAAACTATAAATAAAGGCTTTTGTACACATTAAGCACTAGTGTATGTAGCATGTGCTGTTCATTATACTAACATAATACAATTACAATAATAAATAAATAATGTTTGTGTGAAATGTACGAAATGTAGTTACAGTATGGGTGTCAAAATTTAGCCAAAAACATACTTAAGTGAAAGGTGTAATTAAAGTACTCAAAAGTAAAAAAATATCTTTAAAGACTGTACTTTGGTGGCTCATGAGATTTCCCTTGACAAGAATGACTACATTTGATTAGCCAAATGACTACAGCAGTGTAGAATTTCATTTAATATTGAAAAGGATTTCATTGGTTATTTCAAATAAATGTGAAGTTTACAATTCACTGGAATGTGATCTGATCTAATCTCAGTAAGATAGACAGAAACATTTTAATTAGATGATAGATTTATGTCACAATGAAATATGTATTCTGCACTTTGAAGGTCTACTATTTTTTCTTGAAAACTGGTAATTGAATAAAAGTACAAGTATTCAGTTCCAATAGTATGTAAAGCACAATTTCCCCAAAATATAGTTTACACATGTAATATGGAAGCTTTGAAACTAAAATATGGAAGTCATGGCCTAATGGTTAGAGAGTCGGACTCGTAACCCAAAGGTTACGGGTTCGAGTCTCGTACTGGCAGGGATTGTAGGTGGGGGGAGTGAATGTACAGCTCTCTCTCCCACCTTCAATACCCCGACTGAGGTGCCCTTGAGCAAGGCACCGAACCCCCAACTGCTCCCTGGGCGCTGCAGCATAAATGGCTGCCCACTGCTCCGGGTGTGTGTTCACGGTGTGTGTGTTCACTGCTGTGTGTGTGCACTTTGGATGGGTTAAATGCAGAGCACTAATTCCTAGTATGGGTCACCATACTTGGCCACATGTCACGTCACTTTCACTTTAGTCAATTACCTGAACTAAACTAAAAATGGGAGAATTTTTGGGCTTATTTCTTACTCATAAGAGATTTTTTGAAACAATAAACATTTGGTATTAATAACAACTTTCTTACCTCTGTGTATGTTGGTGAGAGACTGCTGGTTGTGGGCAGTGGAATCTGCTGAGTGCTGTTGGATGGAGATGTTACTACTGATATGCCTTGCAGTCCCATGCTTGAATTAAATTTGTTGGAAGTGAGATTCAAATCCAATGCAGGGACAGAGCCAGTGTCAGGCCTTTGTTGGCTCATGGTGTTAGCTTCTTTGCCTTTATTCATGTATTTTTCCAAAACATCAGGCAGCTTGACTTCTGAGAAAGTAGGAAGAGGTGGAGGTGTGGATGGGCTCTGTACTGAATCACCAGGTCCTGCCTTTACATTGCCACAATCTGGCAAATCACCAAGCCCCTCTTTTGCAGAGGTGACAGCATGAGACAGCGATATGTCCTTTCGATCTCCTGGGGTTGGCACCACCTCTGGTGGTGGCGTTATGGGTGACTGAACGCCACATAAAAGCAACAGCAATGTTAAGAGACAAGTACGGGAAGATCCATGCATTCATGTGCTTTCAACAGCATGCATCACATTAATGAGAAATAATTTGAATTCTTTAAGTGTGAAAAAAACATAGACATCTCATGTGCAAACCATACCATAGATGCGTATTTCCTGTTGAAGAGCTCCAATTATTTCAGATCACTTCTTATGAACATGTTTGGCCGCATTTCTAACCTTGACATCATCATTGCACGTGACTTAAAGGGTTAGTTCACCCCAAAAATTTAAATTCTGTCATTAATTACTCACCCTCATGTCATTCCAAACCTGTAAGAACTTCTTTCATCTTTGGAACACAAATTAAGATATTTTTGATGAAATATGAGAGCTCTCAGACCCTGCATAGACAGCAACGCAACTGAAATGTTCCCAGGTCCAGAAACATAGTAAGGACATCGGTAAAACAGTCCATGTGACATCAGTGGCTCAACTTCAGTTTTGCGAAGCTACGGGAATACGTTTTGAGCGCAAAGAAAACAAAAATAAAAATTTTTTCAACAATTCTTCTCCCCCGAGTTACGTCTTCCGCCATTTTAAAGAGTATCACAATGCATACGCACGCTTTCCCTGAAGCGTAAACAACGCTGATTATGCAGATTACATTCATGTGCGAGCTTTCTCACCCGAACGTAAACAATGCTGATTACGTCGATTACCATAGATATATATACGGATTACGCTCTTGTGTACTCTCCAAAATGGCAGAAGACGTAACTCGGGGGAGAAGAATTGTTAAATAAATTATGTTATTTTTGTTTTCTTTGCGCTCAAAAAGTATCCCCATATCTTCGCAAAACTGAAGTTGAGCCACTGATGTCACATGGACTGTTTTACCGATGTCCTTACTACGTTTCTGGACTTGGGAATATTACAGTTGCGTTGCTGTCTATGCAGGGTCTGAGAGCTCTCACATTTCATCAAAAATATCTTAATTTGAGTTCAGAAGATGAACGAAGGTCTTACAGGTTTGGAACGACATGAGGGTGAGTAATGAATGACAGAATTTTCATTTTGGGGTGAACTAACCCTTTAAATGGCTTAAACTTTTAACCATGACATATTAATTAATTGTGTAGACTTTTTAGATTAGTCAGCTAAAAAGGGCTGATTAATCACAGGTGAACCCTCACAGAATTATTCAGGTAAATTAATTTTGTGCGAAGTAAAGATTGAATCATGCAAAAGCAAATAACAATCAATAGCTGCTATAGAAACCAAAGTGATCACCTAATTTTCACTGTACAGGTGGTAATTTACTTTTATCACAGCTGTACATGATGATATGATGATGAATGAGATAATCAGATCATATTACATTGAGGCAGCAGTTTTTTTTAATTATGCAACACTCATTTATTTCCACAAAAATATTAAGCTGCAATGTTTTCAACATTATATAGGCTATATATTTATTGAGCACCAAATTAGACTATTAGAATGATTTCTAAAGGATCATGTGACACTGAAGCCTGGCTGCTGAATGGCTGCTGAAAATTCAGCTTTGTCATCACAGGAATAAGTTGCATTTTAAAATATATTTAAACAGAATAACAGATATTTTACATTTCAAAATGTTACTGTTCTTGCTGTATTCTTTAATCAAATAAATGCAGCCTTAGTGAGCATAAGAGACTTTCAAAAACATTTTTAAAAATCATACTGACCCCAAACGTTTGAATGGTGTACTGTTTCTCAAAAGAGCACCTGGAGATTTGGTTTGGTCCTCACACTGCACATAGTAAATATAACTATAAAAAAATAATAAGTGATAATAAAATTATTGGATTTTTTAAAATAAAATAATAAACAAAATAATAAAGTGTGACAATACTATTATATTTTAAAATAAAAAGGGAGTACTAAATAAAAATAAAATTATTTTATAGTAAACTTAAAAATAAAATGCTAATATTTACGATGAATAATATGAATTTTCATCATTTTCAAACTTAAAATCAGCAAGCTTTTATTTTGGCAGGTTGACGGTGTTGCCTCGAATTCTGTGACCCACCGAATTATGTGACCATAGCGCTGTATTGAGCTAATCCAACCTACTCCTAAACCCAATCCTAATCCTAAACAGCGCCTACTAAGGTCACATAATTCGGTGGTCACAAAACTTATTTACACAGCACAATTTTTATTTTGGTCACACATGCGCACCTGCGTACCACTGACTGATGTGCACCCCTGTATATGTATATATATATATATATATATATATAATATATATATATTTTTTATTTTATTTTATTTATTTTTTTTAGTTGTTTTTGACCCACCGAATTATGTGACCATAGCGCTGTATTGAGCTAATCCAACCTACTCCTAAACCCAATCCTAATCCTAAACAGCGCCTACTAAGGTCACATAATTCGGTGGTCACAAAACTTATTTACACAGCACAATTTTTATTTTGGTCACACATGCGCACCTGCGTACCACTGACTGATGTGCACCCCTGTATATGTATATATATATATATATATATATATATATACTGTATATATATACACATACAAACAAAAACCTAAATCTATGGAAAGATCTACAAGTCGTTGTTCATCTCATACTCAAAATCATGGGAACCCAAGTATCATATTGCACATGGTAATCTGCACTGTACAGTCTGAACAAAGGCCTCACTGCTCAGTAACCCAACACACACACACACACACACAAACACAACACAAGGGTACTTACATTTTCACCTTAACCTGCTGTACATTCTGCGTTATATCCAAGTTAGTCCCACTTTGGGTCTTCGTTTCAGCTTGTTCTTCCCCGCCTAGGCTTGACTGAGAACCAACAAACACTCTTTTAGCAAAGACTTTCTCACTCTTTAACAGTTTCAAGCTACTGCGTTTCTCTTCATTGCTCTCAGCATGCAGGTGTTTAGGAATGAGGCTGTCTCGAGTTTCCTCCTCTGGTGGTTCAATGCTGTCTTTTGAAGCATGTAAGGTGAAGATGGCTGGCTCTGCAGCTCGAGAAGGAGCAGAAGTGTTGCTAGGAGCTGCACAGAGGGCAGAATAACTCTCTGCTGGGCTGGCCAGAGCAGGTTCTGTAGAAGAAAGTGAGTCAGTAATGGAGCTCTCACTCTCCTCCTCTGTCAGGTGAGTTTCCGCCCACACAGCTCTGTGTACTTGACCAGGTGAGGGAGATGATTGCACTGACCTCTCCTTTGCCTCAGGGGTAGTGGTGTTCATTGGGGCGAGAAGCTCATTATTGCTTTCTTGATTGCTTAGTTTGCGTGATTTTCGTTTGGCGCCGTTTTTCTTCCCCATGTCTGTTCCTGTTGGTTCTCCAGGCTGACCATCAGAGGATGATGAGTTTCTGGACTGTGATCCCAGAGTCACCCCAATCAATGCGGTGTAATTCCCACCACCTGTGATGGTGGTTTTCAAAACTGTCTTTTTACTCTCCGTCCCGCTTGAGACCGCGGGGGACTTTGGCGTGTCAGGGGTGTGTATAGGGACATCTGCACATTTCTTTATTTTTGTATCTGTTGTCTCCTCCAGGTACACCTTCAGCTTCTTGTTCACCTCCTTCACCAGATTCTCGGTTCTCTTGTCACTGGAGGTTTCAACCCGGTTTACCTTGAACACTTCCACCTCTTTTACGCTCCCTCGTCCACTACTGCCGCTGTCGGCAAAAGGCAAGTCTCCTCCATCTGCAACAATAGAGGCTACGCTACACACACTGGGACTTCTATTCTCCGGCCCAAACACTGAATCGTCAATCTCTTTGTGTTGAGTCCATCTCAGTTCCTCTGATCTTGAGTACCTGGTTGGGCTGTTTGCCTCCGGTGACAAATTTTCATCCCTGTCATCCGATGCGATTCTGCTTTTTTTCTTCCGAGTGAAAAAGCTTCCAATACGGTTTAGAACTCCACTCTTCTCCTCAGAACTCTGGAACAACAAAAAAGGGAAAAACAGGTATGAACACCTAAATAAATACATATCTTAATTATAAAACTGTTATTAAACTTGAGCACTTGTAGCCGTGCTGAGAGGGGTTGCAGTTTTCAGTCAGAAATGAACTGTTTTAGTTCCACTGGCGAAATTATAGCCTAATAAATTATATTGGTAAAATAACACAGGATGGCAATACACAAAAAATGAGAGTGCAGTGTATTTCAAGAGTCATTTTCTGACATTTACTTATTCAAAATATTCAAAGTAAAGAGTCACTACATTATTTGAATTCCCAGAATTGTCAGATTCTCATGTTTTTTGCTTCTTTATTCAACTTCATTATTGGTTGTTTATCTTTATTTCCTCAATAGAAACAGTATCTATGGTAAGTGATATTTGTTTACCCCACGTGGGAGCAGAACTTCCTGGATTACTCTATCTATACCGCACAATGCACACAGCTTATCATACCTTATTGCTTCAAGTTCAGTTATTCATGATTATACTCTTAATTAAATATAAACTGCATAACCTTAGTTATAGTATTAAAAGATTCAACATAAGATAGTCACACACAGTCATTAGAGAAATTATGTAAAATGTCTGGGACAATTTGAGACAAGTCCCAAAACATCCTCTTTACAATTTCAAAACCTGAACGAGACCAACCCAGACTTGGAGAGCACTCAGTCAGAGAACGAGTGATGTGCAAGAACATACAGTCACCCGAGAACAAGAGAAAGCACCTCAACAGAATGCGTCATGTCAGCACAGAACCCTAATCAGACATTATATAGCTTTCAGATTCATAACAGTACAACTGAAATCCTTACACCTTGGTAATATTATATCCAACAAAATAATATATTTACAGTAGCTTTTAATAATTCAATAATTTATGTGACAGTGTAAAATTCTAAATATTCTATTTAAAATTAATTTTAAAATAAACTGAATAAATTGTCATGACTGAAAAACAGAATAGATAGTTGAACTTAAGTCATTTTAAGTAATTAAACGTAAGGGCCCATATTTCAGATATAAACATAAATAGCAGCGCCACGTTGACAGTGCCTTGTTCAAGGGTCTCACCTCAGTCGTGATATTGAGGGTGGAAGAGAGCGCTGGTTATTCACTCCACCCACCGAAAATTCCTGACGGACCTGAGACTCGAACCCGCAACCTTCGAGTTACAAGTCCGACTCTAACCATTAGGCCACGACTATAGTGTTGCTGTGGTGTAGAGTCTAGACCACGGGTGTTGATGACTTATTTAAATCATGGCGGACAAGGAGATGTAGGACATATTTTATTACAATAAGCAACATGATTAAAACATAATCTAAAAAACCCATAGCCTACTAAACAAAAATAAACCGGCATGTGACTTCAGCTGCACGTTTAAAAGCAGAAATGTACGTTTCCACGCCATGACGTAAAGAATGATTGAATCATTTTGAACGTACTGTTACTGTTCAAAAGAAGTGATTCACGGGATCACTGTAACTAACCCAAACTAGGACAAAGGCGGTGTTTCAAACCCGAGTGCTGCCTACCTAGACAGCATTTTGGCCATCATAAGCGTCTTCCGATTCAGCTCAGCACGGATTAACAGCACTTTCGGAAAACAATTGAGCGCGCATTCCAAAACGTGCTTGTCTAGGCAGCTCACTGTATTTTGAGACACAGTCAAAAACTCTCTGCAAAGCGCCATAAAACAGTGAAAACAAACACAGATACTTTCCCTAAACATATTATCGGCTTTAAACAAAATAGCTTTCTCCTTACCATTTTATCCAGCTTGAAATAAGGATCGAGTTTGTCTCTGTCTCTTTTTTGTTTTTCATAAGTACCGAAATCAGGACGCAGAAATCATTGTAAGCAGTCCAAAATTATCAGCAATAAAAACTGAAGAAGCACATAGCCGACCAGGTATTAATCCAGCTTGGTCCTCGATTACAATCGATATTCAGACCGTCTGTCATTCAATCGCTGTTCAGTCGCACACTACTTTTTGAAGTCGAAATCATGTTCTGTTTACTTTGGTGGCACCGGTCCAGGAGCATTGCAGGTTATGCCACATGCAAGCGAGCTCCCTTTAGAGCTGTTGTGCAATTGAAAGTTAAACATTATTCATCCACAGTCAAAGTATGAAAATCGACCACATCCAACCAAACGCCACACCCTACCTCTCTAACCAGCGTGCCTCTCTCCACAGACAACTGGACATTAAGAAGGCCAAATAATACAACAACTACAACTAATATTAATAATTATTATAATTATTATTAACTTTATTATGTAATGTCAAATTAGATTATAAATTAGAATATAATTAGAAGACAAATATATCTTAAGTTTTAATATTATAAAAATACCTATAAAAATTAATTACTTTACTGATTTAAATTTTATTACATTTTGTATTGCATTCGTCAACTTTCACTTATCATCAGAATCTAAAACTGATAGTGAATAAAATAAAAGTAAATATAGCTGCAAGCAGCGTTTATCTGGGTTCAAACACTTTATGGCATTTAAGCACATATGAAAAAAGACATTACATATTATTTAGCAAGCCTGTAACCACCTAAATCAATTATTTAAAAAAGCATTTTTGAAAAATCCAGGTAATTTGCCATAGAAATATGATGGTTTTTAATGGTTATGAGGCAAAGTTGTTCGGAATGAGGAGGTCTATCAGATTATACGAATATTGTGTGTATGTGTGAAAAACCAAAACCGTGCAATATACAATCATTTACACACTTGAAAAATGCAATATTGCCCCTCAATGGTCGATTTCTTTCAAATTTCTCACAGACCTTCAGGGCCTTGAGTCAAACAGACCCACCCCTTTTCCACCAAGGCAGTTTGAGTGCTGGTTCGAAGCCAGAGCCTAGTTTCAAAACGGTTCTTTAGTTGTGTCTCATTTAGAAGGCTGCGTCCTCCGGAGGTCACATTCGAAGGCTGCATACGTCATTGAGGCTGTCTCATTTCAGAAAAGCAAGTAGGACACTCCGAATGTGACCTTCAAATGCGACCTTCTTTCACAGGAATTCGGAGGATGCATGAGGTGTATCCTTCGCTGCTACAGATAACCCACAATTCTTTGCGTCGCCATAAACAACCGTCGTTTATTTGAAAAAAATAGAGGCGCCGGCAGATGTAACATTACACACAAGCGAAGATGTGGTGTTTAAATGTAAGTATTTTCAAGTTTTTCTTTTAAGTTGTATTACCTCAGTTGGTAGATGTGGTAAACAGGATTACAAGTGTTTAGTGATTTTTAAATGTTGAGAATAGTACTTTGCTACCAAGGCAAGAAATTATAAATTTGTTTAACCCTCTGGTATTGTACATTTAACAAGCGTGAGAGCGCAATGACGCTATAAATGTGTTGGCATAGCAACGTGATACTTCCTGTTTCCTTTTCCGCCCGTCCTACGAAGGCCGTCTCGTTTAATTCTGGGTTGAGGATACTCCGTATACACATCCTTCAGAGGATGCGACCTATAGAGGACCCAGCCTTCTAAATGGAGACACAGCTTTTGTCTTTCGACACCCAAAGCACCAGCTCCGAACCAGGAAAAGTGGTTCATAAGTAGCACCAAACCATTGCTGATCTAGAAGAACCGCTTGCGTCAGGGGCTGGGGGCGGGGTTACCGTGACCAACAAGATGAACAGAAACTTTTGACCACCATTTTTGAAATAGCAGCTAAACACGAACACGTTGAATTCGCCATGTTTGGATGCCGATGTAGATTCGGAATGAACATCAATAGCAATGCAACGTAGTCGCAATGCAACGAAGTTGAAAGCATACCGAGCCGCGGAAGAGACACTGTCTCTCAAGTGCTTTCCGCGAGTGAGATTCGAGACGGAGTGAACACAGACAAAGGCGTTTCATTCATTCGACACAGTTTTGCGTAGGGCCCCCAGAAGTCTAGGATCGGCACTGAGCACCCGGTTCATGCTGATGGAAAAGGGGTATGAGTTTCGTTCCGATTGACCTCCGTTAACCTTGTCTAATAGGTGCTCAAAATTCATTGGCCAATGGCAGTCATGTTTTTTGAGATACGCAAATGTCCTTAAAGACTCCTGTGACAAAGACACTGCATACATATTTTCATGTTGATCGGACAAATGTTGTGGCCTAATCGTTAGAGAGTTGGACTTGAAACCTGAAGGTTGTGGGTTTGAGTCTCAGATCCTGCAGAAATTGTTGGAGGGGGAAGTGAGTAATCAGCACTCTCTTCCACCTTTAATACTATGACTGAGGTGAGACCCTTGAGCAAGGCACTGAACCCCCCACTGCATGAGTCAAACAGGCCCACTGAGATTAACCTTGTCTAATAGGTGCTCAAAATTCATTGGCCAATGGCAGTCATGTTTTTTGAGATACGCAAATGTCCTTAAAGACTCCTGTGACAAAGACACTGCATACATATTTTCATGTTGATCGGACACCTGAAGGTTGTGGGTTTGAGTCTCAGATCCTGCAGAAATTGTTGGAGGGGGAAGTGAGTAATCAGCACTCTCTTCCACCTTTAATACCATGACTGAGGTGAGACCCTTGAGCAAGGCACTGAACCCCCCACTGCTCCCCAGGCGCCACAGCAATATGGCTGCCCACTGCTCTGGGTGTATGTTCAGTACTGTGTGTGCACTTGGATGGGTTAAATGCAGAGCACAAATGGGTCACCATACTTGGCTACACGTCACTTCACTTTTTTTTTAAATGGTTGCGTAGTTATAGTAATTTTTTGTTTTTTTCCTCTTATATCACAACCAAGTGGCCAAGCTCCGCAAATTGTTTTATGTGACCTCAAATTGAGATCTTACATGAGTGTTCTGAGTTTGGCGACGATATCTCATTCCGTTTAAAAGTTATATCCCTCCAAATTTCAAATCTCTACGACTTACGGTTTGGTCAGTGCAATCATGCTGATCCTTGGCCATTCTAACAATTACAATAGGGTTTCAGCGCTACGCACTTGAACCCCTAATCAGTGCTACACGCTTGAAACCCTAAAAATGAATTTAATTTCTAATGTATCATTATTACATTTGCATGTTCAGTCAAAAGTATGTGTGACCGATGAACTTCACAGTTTGTTTGATCACAGTCTTGCTCTATACGCACTGTGCCTTGAGTATGAGACTGAAGAATAATACTGAACGAATATTCATTCAGTAAAGTATATATTGCTTTGGATGAAAAGCATCTTCTAAATAGCAGGAAACATAAATCATAAGCAGTAACCATAAGTTATTGCTAATAACTTTTAAAAAGGGAAGGTGTGTTCTTTGTTTGGCATCACATGGTTATACATAGAGGAATAAAACCTTGAAGTTCTCTTTGTTATGGACAACAGCAAGGCCAGCCCTCCTTAAGACTGCCATTGAGGACTTTGTTTGACTTCACTATTGTGTGACTTTGACTTTAGTTTTCTGTCATCTCAGAAGGTCAAACTGAACAGTCTAATTATATTTTCAACTGTCGTTATGGAAAACTTTGATAAAGAGACACTCAGCGTTTTAGATCTATTGATAATGAGCAACGTGACTAAATGGGGACTATGCATAAATTACCATAGAAACATAAAATCTAGGGAGTATATGTCTGTTTATGGGTAGATAATGCATGACTTCAAAAAAGTCACATTTAAATTAAAATGTATATATTTGTATAAGGAAAAGTGTACATTTCAGATCCCTATTATATTGTTAATTTCTAAAGTATTTTGTGGTTAATTTATATATTAATATGAATACATAATACATATTAATATATAATTATATATAATGTTTAAATCATATTAATATCCACATTTTCATGAACATTTGATGTCCATACATATTACAGATTTACTGTAAGTAAGTAGACTTTTTTGAGCTGTTGTTCACTCAGTTGTTCAGCCTGTGTTGCCCTCTACAGGCTAATTAAGGAGTTAACAACACTAAGGCTGTTCACCAGACCTTTACATCATGAATGGAACTGAAACAGTTCATTGGAAAACCGAATATAAATAACTTTATATAAATAACTTTATATGACTAATTATTTCACTAACATCAAACCTTTTTATTAAAAGTATATCTACATTTAGGGTGTTTCTTCACCAGTTGATTTTTACTGAGTATTTTCACGCAGTAAGTTAAACCAGCACAAGAAACAATTTACTGTGTCCTTGGTTTATGAGTCTTTTCTACAAAAATCATTTGTGCAGAATTCAAAAAAGGACCACATAAAACACAGAATACATTTCAGACAGATTTAGCATCTGTTAGTATTTGCCTTGTTGTACAGAGAGCTGTGACAGCTGTAACGTGATTCTCTCTGGCTAAATAGTCTCTGCATTGGAAATCCTACTTCCTCTTCCTTACAGTAAACTTTAGTAAAGTAATTAAAATGAAGTGACATGTGGCCAAGTATGGTTACCCATACTTGGCACACACACAGCAGTGAACACACACCGTGAACACACACCCGGATCAGTGGGCAGCCATTTATGCTGCGGCGCCCGGGGAGCAATTGGGGGTTCAGTGCCTTGCTCAAGGGCACCTCAGTTGTGGTATTGAAGGTGGGAGAGAGCGCTGTACATTCACTCCCCCCACCTACAATTCCTGCCGGACCGGAGACTCGAACTCGCAACCTTTGGGTTATGAGTCCGACTCTCTAACCATTAGGCCACGACTTCCCCTGATGGAATTAAGATCAGTGTGTTCTTTAACAGGAAATATCAAAGTAAAGAGAATTTTAATATCTGTATTTTATGTAAGGATTGAAAGACATATCACCCAGAGCTACCCAGATCAGAATATTTCCACCTACCTTCCTGTGTTTGTGTGTGGGAGAAGATGGATCTTGAAGTGATGTGAGATCCAGGCTTAGCGTGGAACTAGACAGAGAGCGGACAGGGGTGGGGCAGGTGTCGGTCATCACATAGTCTTCTGTTTGGATGCTCACCTGATCAAAACTCCTGCGGAACAGATAACCAGTTGTTACTGTAGTCTGGAAGAGGACTGACTCCCAGATGCCCTAGTTTGCAATGGAGAAGTAAAGTATCAGTGCATGTATTTTGTTTTTCTGTATTATCTTGACAGATCCTTTTCAAAGGATTTTTCAATGCAGTTAAAAGAAGTTTCACCACTAAATCCTCTCGATGTAACCAGATAAGAACATGTCCAGGTCATATTTTTAGGGAAGCTTGTTTCCGCCACAAGATAAAAAATTTAAAAATAATTGCGATCTCACAACCCTGTTGAAAAAAACTGCATATGCTGGTAAGGTATGTTTTGAAGCATGGCTGCTGGTTTGAGCTGGTTTAAGCTGGTCCTTAGATGGTTATGAGCTGGTCATGTGCTGGTCCTGAGCAGGAGCTAGTTGCTTAGGACCAGCTCATAACCAGCTAAGGACCAGCTTAAACCAGCATATGCTGGGGGTTTTTTCCAACAGGGAATTCAGACTTTTTCTCACAATTCTCAGTTTCTATCACTTTTTTTCTTCAGAATTGCACAATATAAACTCACAATTCTGAGAAGAAAAGTCAAAATTGTGAGTCATAATCTTGCAATTGCAAGAAAAAGGGTCAGAATTATGAGATAAAAAGTAACAATTACCTTTTTTTATTTTTTATTCCGTGGTGAACACACACAAAAAACTGAATTAAAAGATGTATACTGAGAATTCAGGAAAATAACTCAGAATTGCATGATTTAACTTTACATTAAGAAAAAAATTGTGAGATAATATAATTTAATAATATAATAATAAAATATATTTTTTATTTTAAAGATTAATTAAATGTTACACAGGTTATGCAGAAATATAAATATAGCACATAAAATAAATATTAAAATGAATTAAGTGAATGTATTCCACATATTTCTTGGAGGAATGTGGTGCCATGTTTTCAGGTTCAGATAAATGTGTTTGTCGACACTCTAATCGGTGTTGTGATAATACAACAACAGGACGAGTCTTTTAGCATTGAAGTGCAATATGAAGAATTCATGAAAATAGCTAACAATAGTGAATAGTCACTGGAGTCTTTATACAATGCATTAAATTAACTGATTAATTGTCATCTTGGTGTCAAAAGGGCTTCCTCCTGGAATAAAGGTCCAATATAAACTGTCCCAACAAAAGATTTCTCTATTCAGTGCAGTGTCAGTGCCAGCTCAGTGACTGCAGTCAGTAAAGTCAAAAGAATCTTCTCAAGGTATTGTGCAAGTTAATTATTGCGCAATTGAACTTTTTGGAACATGTAACCACCAGGGAGCAGTCTGAGATTAGTTTTGCTTAGTTGCACATTTCGGCTATAGCCTTTTTCCTTCCTTACACTCTTTAAAATAAAGGTGTTTCAAACGGTTCTTCAAGCGATGCCATAGAAGAACCATTTTTGGTTCCACGAAGAACCATTTTTGGTTCCACAAAGAACTATTCAGTCAAAGGTTCTTTAAAGAACCATCTCTTTCTTACCTTTTTATAATCTGAAGAACCTTCTTTCGCCACAAAGAACCTTCTGTGAAACAGAAAGGTTCTTCAGATGTTAAAGGTTCTTTATGGAACCATTTAGACAAAAAGGTTTTTCTATGGCATCGTGAAGCACCTTTATTTTTAAGAGTGTAGTCACTAGTGTTTGTCTTCACTCGCAGAATGAATCTTGTGTGGGATATGGCTCACCTCACCGGCACAGAAAAAAAGCTTTGGGAATCATCATAAGTCAATCTACGACATTTCTGTGTCCCATTATGCAAATAAAGATCAAATGATTAATGATTAAAGATTAAATGTTTTTTTATTTCACTGTTAGAAATACAAGGGAGGTGCAGAAATGTGTATGCATCCTTTTTCTAGAGAACATACAGCATTTGAATAAATTAAAGTTCAATCCAAATGACTTTCCAGACTTCATAAAGACACTTTACAGCATAAACAAAACTTGAATGCTATTCAGGTGAAACGACAAAAATGTTCTTTGACGGGTTCTGAAGCAAGGGCCTCGCAGATCTTCTGCCTGCAGCGTGTCTGATCAGCTGGGTGGTTCTGACCACAATCCAGTGTTCACGTTTGACATATCACATTGAAAGAGTTCACATGAATTAAACTGTTTGGGTGTCGCATGCAATAAATATCTAATGATATTCTGGTTTCTTAATACAATCCAACAGCCCTGCTTCATCCTGCTAGTATTTGACAAACTATTTTAGGTTTAGACTTTCCAGGAATATTTTATTAAATCTTCCTTCAGGTTGTTACTGGCACCCATATGTTTAGCTTAGGCTAAAAAAAAGGGTTAAAACTTCAGTTTCCTCTCTGACTGTTTGAGCCCTCAGGGCAAAAGTAGAAATACATGACCTGGCATGTGTGTTTGTCAGGGAACCCATGATCTCAGGGCTATGGATGCTAACACAAACAACCTGAAACACCTGCGGCTGTTCACAGTTAATCTGAATAAGCTCATATCCAGTTCAAGATTTTGTTTTAAATACAGATATCCATGCGTGGTCATTTCAGTGAATTTCAAATTAATTTGCTGTTTACGTGACACACAGTGTCAGTTTTCTGTCTTTTCAGTCAACAAGCAAATGTTACAGGATGACCCATTAACACAGATTCTGGATGTAAAACAAGCAGCATTCTAAAACCAAACAGGAATTGCTGATCTACAGTAACATGTCTTCACCTGACTCAGACAGATGAGCTGGGTTCCAATGTATGTGACTAATAATATGAGGTGTTGACCTGTCACATACAAAATTTTGATCATGTATCATAAAAACACATGATCTGAATATGAGCATTCATCGTAACTCACACGTCTCCTTAAAAGTATCATTTTGTTATTTACTGCTTACTGAATAAAACAAGCATCCACCCATGACATGAGAGCACGTCACATGTGTCTAGTCAGCGTTTGTCCCTGTCACAAATAATGGATGAGATCATTCGTCACTTAGATAAAATATTTAATAAATGCAGGAGTGGCAGAGCTTTGTGAATGACAGATGTCCGAATCTCTAGAAATCTGTTGCGCTTTCTGTGGAATTATGCTGCTGATTCTGTGTACACCTATCTATAACACATACTGTACACAATAGTCTCCTCTGTGAACAACTGATGATGTAAACGCCGTTTAATGTTCAAGCACTATTTTCAGTCTCACACTCAAATATAACACAGTTAAATCTCCATTACTGCTCTAGCAATCTTTCTTCCAATGAGGATGGAGATCTGCCACTGTTTTTATGTAAACTGAAACTAACAATATTACAAATAATATTTGTTAATTGACATAAAGCTGAAATAAAATAGAAATACAAGATGGAAAGCTTTGAAAACCTAAACAAAAAATTTGAAATGTCGTCTTGGCAACTAACTGAAATAAAATGTAAGTTGAAGTACTAAAATTACTAAAACAAAACTGAAATAAAATATAAAACTAATAAAATGACAAAAGGACAAAGTTACTAAAATTTTAACTAAAATGTAATAATATTTTTATTAAATAATAATAACTCAGAATGTTTATTTTCTGTTGATTGTCTGTATGTGAATGTATATGAGTGTTTATGTTATAAGTTTGTGTAGTTATGTTATTCAATAAAGTAGTCAATAAAGACAAAAAAATGACTAAAAAAAGAAAATCTGTTTCAGAAAAGCAGTTGTCTACTGCTTCTACAGCTGACATTTGTAATATTCAGATAAACAAAAATAAACCCTGCCATATTTAGCTCAGATTTGTGGTTTTGGAAGATTACTAATAATATGCAGATGACAAAAAATAAATAAAAAACATTACTTCCAAGTGACATGAGAGCAGTTCTGATCACCCAGTGTTATTCAGAAACTTTGGAGAAAAATAATTCACTAGCAGAACATTGAAACAATCAAACTTGGATTCTTAATCTATAATTAAAGGGATTTATGTTTTAAGAGAATGCACTTAAGAGGGTTGGGGCACTTTATTCAAGCAAGTAAATATTTGTGAGAGCTTTTCGCCAGGACTAAGATCCACAGCAGAGGCTTCTCTTACTAAGACCGCTGATCCGTAAAGAGCATTGGGCCGCACCTAACTGTTACATAGCACTGACATTCTGACCCAAATCCACACACATTCTGACCACCCCCAAAAAAAGACATAGAAAACTGTCAGTGCAGCATCAGTTTCTTGCCGAGGTCATGTGTATAAAAGAGTTTTGTGTGTGAGCGTGCACACAATGAAACCCAATGCCTTTGTGTACAAGGTCCACATTTTGTGTTCATGCTGCTTTATTATCGTAGATGTACATAAATTACTATAATTACCTTTGTACTGAATAATTGCATTTCTAACATACTAGAAGGTATTTTTAGGCACTGTAAATAGTCCTAGTCAGTGCATGATTAGATTCAAGTGAAGCTTTCAGAGAATTGTCACTACTTTGATGACAACTTTTACTTGATAAGCTTTAGTATGCCGAAAAAAAATTCAAATTTGTTCGAATTTACATTGTTTACGTTTCAACCCCTTGGGCTGGACCCCCCTAGAGCAGGAACACAATTTGAGCCTCTAATAACTAGAGCCTTTATTCGTTCTGATTTCTGCGAGATGTGTCTGGGCCTGTTGAAACATCACTCGTAACTCCTCTTAACAGATCACAGCCTAGTTTTGTGTCAGTCTGTGCAAGTGTGCATTTCAGAAACCTTATATTGACATAAAGATAAGATAAAAAAATATGCATGATAAGGGAAGAAATTCCAAGATTAAAATATCAGTAGCAAGTTACCAGTTTTATCAGCAGACAGCTAACTGCAACAAAAAGAACCATAAATCCCCTTGCAATAGCAAACGCATCAATTACAAATTCTAAAAAAAAATATCACATTATTAAAAATAAAAAAGCAGAACTTTTTAATGTCAGTGATATGCCAGACAATAAAAAAGGTGCATCAACTGAATGAAAGCTGTTTTCTCACGTCTTTAAAAAGATTGCAAACAGCATGAATGGTGTTAACTGTCGTCCTCTGAGGTCAGAGACAATAACTTCCAGTTTTAAAGCCTGCCTTTATTATTATTATTATAAAAGGTGCTGACGAATCAGAAAGTCACAGGGAATATAATAACAAACTGTATTCAAAAAATAAAAACAACTTTATAACTGGTTTCCCTGGTTTTATTAGGAAGCTTTATTAAATCACAGCTCAGATCACAGATCAGACATACATACAAATATATGAAAAGCATTGTATTATATAAACTGCAATGTGAAGGAGTGATCAGCTTCTGTTTTATCTTGCTCACTGGGTCATTTGCCAATCACTCTTTGCACATTCCTGCAGCATGAGTCTGTGTGCGTATAGGAACATGCAGAGTACCCCATGACAGAGTTTTCAGACAAAAAGAGGGGTGAACGTCAAGATAGAAACCCTCCAGCTGTCACATTCTGAGTTTGTTTGTTCTTGTTTGAATCAGTTTTTGTCGGTTTTCTTGTCTTGTGCTCTGTTTTGGTCTTGTTATCAGTTTTCTAGTTGGTAATTGGTTGGTTCTACTCTCCTTCGTTCCTTGCCTGGTTGTTTCTATGGCTTCTGTCTGATCAGAGTCCTTAGTTTTCTATGTATATAAGCCCTCAGTTTGAGTTAGTTCAGGGCTGAGCTCTGGGGCTGGAGCGGACTCTGAGCTGCTGTCTGCAACATACTTTGATTAAAATTCCTCAGTGGTCGTGTAAAACAACACCCTTTTTATCTTGTCAGAAACAGCTCTGTACGCAGCAACCCATTTAAGTGCATGTTTCTTTAAATGCTAATGAGCTCTGCTCACCTCACTCCTCTCTTCTGTGGAAGAGGAAAAGCGATTAGCACATAATCATAAAAAATATAAAGTGTGAGACTTACTTCTTCTGGAGGTGCAGCTGGATCACGAACAGTGGGTACTAATCCATCCTTGAGTTTTAACTTTTTTGCAAAACCTGCCTTGAATTGTCCCATGTTCAGAAAGCAGTCTGGAGTAAAATTATTTGCGCAGCAGCAGACATAAACAAATTTAGGTTTATTCGCTGGCACATTACCATCAAAAACAAAACTAATCCACTGCGTAAAAGTATAATCTTCGAATAAAAGTATGTTTTTCATTGTTACTTCATGACACCTAAAGCATTCATTCATGTTAATAAGCTTTATTGCAAAGTGTTACCAGTAAACGTTATGTTAAAATGTATACTGAGATATAGACAATATGATTTTCCCTTGATGCATTAAAAAAAGTCGTCAAATATGCAAAAAAAAAACAAAAAAAGTCAGGACAATAGTGTGCTGTTTATTTTTTTGTGCTGCCTTGGCAGCAGTAAATTGAAAGCAGAAACCTGAGTCATTTATCATGTCAAATCAGGAAAGAAACTCTGAAATGTGTCAACCAAACACATGGGTGCTTCAGGCAAAAAGACAAGCTGTAAAACAATGGAGAAATATACATAAATAAAAGGAAGACGTTCATGCTTAAAAGTCCAAACTCATCTATGAATGTTCTGAGTGGAACAAATCACTTCTATTTCTGCTTTACAAAACTGTTCACAGTGTTGCACATCCAGATGTTTGCCGACCACAGTGAGTCACTGCTCCTCCAGAGCTTTCTAATATATGCCAGTTTTAGAACAAATCTGGCAATGGTAACAATTACTCTCTGCTGAGATCCAATCCATGCAGGATTTTTGCTTAAACCAAACACACTGTACAGGTTTGGCTTGTGAGGGCCTAAAGTTTTAAAAGTCCTCACACATATAATCAAACATGTCAAAAACAGACTTGCAAGGACATCTGCACTTGCCCATTTAAACAGCTCATAAAATTGGCCAAATCACCCTTACAACAAAGATTTTTATGGCCAAATTCTGTATAAAATATTTGCTGTAAACAGTGCAATTTAAGAAGATGAGCTGAAAATAGATTTGATTTAAAAGCAGAATGTATATTCCAAATGTCAAAATATGTTTTTTAAGTTGTAAGAAAATATATTTGCAATCATAAAATACATTTTGGGTAAATGCAATATATATATATATATATATATATATATATATATATAT